>NW_023629587.1:0-1898 GCF_014905685.2 Nematolebias whitei | reverse complement strand
ATCTTCTGTCTGTTCTTAAACAATCTTAATCTTTTTCCTTGACTTTTCATAACACCTTACATCACAAAACACACCTCTGTTTTGGTCCATCGACCAATCAGAAAGTTCTCAAATGAACCGGAAGTGAGCTCTTTTAAAAGGTGCGACACTTCCTAGTTCACGGTAGATGAAGAAGTTCTGCAGGAGCTCGAGCAGTTCTGCAGTTCTGAAACTCGGCAGTTCCAGAGTCCAGAATGCTGGAATGCAGAATGCTAGAATGCAGCATGCTCAGGACATCTGCAACTAAGCTGGACGAGAGAAGTTCAGAGGAATTATGAAGTCTGTTCTGGATGATCTCACGACTCCGAACGGTTCCCTACTGTCCTTACGGAGACGCTGAAAAGTGGCTTGAAGTGGAACTTTACGCCTGAACTGACATATCTTCAGAAAGGTAAAAAGTCGATCTTCAACCAAAGTGTACCGTTGGGTTAAGCTGGTCCAAAGGAGCGTGCTGTCCTGGTTAAAAAAGACAAATTCCCTCCCCATCTCTCTCAACTTAAACTTCATTTCCCATCTTTAAAATTCTTCTATCTGCTAAGAAATCATTCCAGATATTTTTAGAAATGTCTGAAGCAAAGTTTTTCAACCACCGCCGTGTGGTTAATGTCTTTTGTACTGCTGGAAGTGAGAAAACAATCGCCGTATTGTTTACTCCTTGTAAAACTTGCTAAATAAGCTGTTGTTATTTTCAATTTTTGCCAATTAATGTAAATGTGTGATGTGTTAAACTTGATTCTGTTAATAAATGACCCACTGTCGTTGGTGAGTCAAAGATAAACACGTTTCCGTCCACATTTTATTAAAATTCAATGCACGTACATTATACAGTCCAGAAAAATGAAAGAATCCGTTTAATTTATGAATATATATCAGCATATGTTCATTCTACATCTGGTGGCCCGTAACGGGTTCATAAAATGGACTGTATTCGTGTGACAATTGAATTATCATGTTGGCATGAAAAAAGTGCAGATTCTGCGGAGTGAAACGCTGTTTTGAGCTGAGATGCTCAGAGAAAGCTTGCAGCTAGTGATGTTTTGAAAGCTGAAATAGTGTCAATGAGTCTTTATGAAAGCTGAAATTGTACGTCTGTGGTGTGTGACAAATTTGCTGAGCTGTGGAAACGTTATTCTGTTTGAACTGTGGTCCAGACGTGACTCTGGTCCGGCTCGGTTCTGATAAATTCGAACGAGTTGTTTTAAATGGTTGGAAAGACGTTTTGAGACCGTAGCGCCGACTCCGTGCAGCTCAGAGCTTGATTCGTTACATTTTTAACAGAAAATAGTGCATTTTGACAGTTTAAAAGACGAAAAGTTGACGGACTTGTTCAGGCTAATGCTACACGCTAGCTGGAAAAACGATCCGTGATTGGTTGAAATCAGCTGCTGTGGAACGCTTTGATTCGCTGAGAAGTGAGTGACGTGGCTGCGTCACTTCCTCTGAGTCAGCGATATAAGAACCCACCCCGTTGCTGCTCTGTCATTGGTAGATTCAGTCACGTGACCCGGAAATGAGCTCGTCTTCATAGGAAATTTCAATCTGCTTTTTTAAAGTTGAAAAACGCTTTAAAGTTGCATTCTGATCCGCTGCTCCGTTTCTTTGAAGCCTAATCGCTGAAACTTTGCCACGTTTCAGTTTGAAATCCGTCATTAAATGGTGTTTTTGGACCACGCTAGCCGATGCTAATTTTAAGCTAACAGCTAACGACCGGATGAGTGACGTGTTGCGTCACTTCCTCTGATGTCAGGTTGTAAAGCTCGGTTGCACCGAACCTTTTCTGTGCTTAAAATCACTAAATAAAATTTGCCACATGTCCCCAAAAACTCATGTTCATGCAAAAAAGTCATGCTTGTTGAAAC
>NW_023629586.1:0-1899 GCF_014905685.2 Nematolebias whitei | reverse complement strand
ACATATGTCCCAAACATATATATGTCCTCAAAACACACAATGTCCCCAAACACATATATGACAAAGACACATAATGTCCCAAACACATATAATGTCCCTAAACATGTCTCCAAACACATATAATGTCCTACAATAAAAATTACTGAGTTCTCCATTCTTTGTAGGTTGGAAAACATACTAAATCAGCATAGTATCAAATCTGTAAACGTCCCAAAACACACATAGTGTCCCCAAAAACATATATGACCCCAAACAAACTTAATGTACCCAAACACTTATATGTCCTCAAACACACACAATGTCCCAAAACAGGTCTCCAAACATACACAGTGTCCCCAAACACACATAAATTCCCAAACATATATAATGTCCCCAAACATGTCTCCATTCACACATAATGTCCCCAAACACAGTGTCTCAAAATACATATAATGTCAACAAACATGTCTCCAAACACACATAATTTTCCAAATGCACAATGTCCCAAAACACATATGTCCTCAAACACATAAAATGTGCCCAAACACATATGTCCTCAAACACACACAATGTCCCAAAACTTGTCTCCAAACACACAGTTTCCCCAGATACACATAATGTTCCCAAACGCATAAAATGTCTTGAAACATGTCTCCAAATACACACAATGTCCCAAGCATATATATGTCCTCAAATCACACAATGTCCCCAAACACATATAATGCCCCAAACATGTCTCCAAACACACTTAATGTTCCCAAACACATATAATGTCCTACAATAAAAATTACAGAGTTCTCCATTCTTTGTAGGTGGGAAATCATGCAAAATGGGCATAGTATCAAATCTGTAAACGTCCCAAAACACACGTCCCCAAAGACGTATCCTCAAACAGACATAATGACCCCAAACATATGTCTCCAAACACACATACTGCCCCCAAACATATATATATATATGTCCTCAAACACATATGTCTCCAAACACACATAATGTGCCCAAACACATATCGTGTCCGCAAACACGCATGTCTCCAAAAACATACAGTCCACAAATGCATATAATGTCCCCAAACATGTCTTCAAACACACATAATGTCCCCAAACACACGTAGTGTCCCCAAACACATATAATGTCAACAAACATGTCTCCAAACACACAATGTTTCCAAACACATAATGTCCCCAAACACACATGTCCTCAAACAGACATAATGTCCCCAAACACATATATGTCCTCATACACACAATATGTCCCAAAGCAAGTCTCTAAATGCATACATGACCCCAAACAAACTTAATGTACCCAAACACTTATATGTCCTCAAACACACACAATGTCCCAAAACATGTCCCCAAACACACATAATATCCCAAACATATATAATGTCCCCAAACATGTCTCCATTCACACATAATGTCCCCAAACACACGTAGTGTCCCCAAACACATCCCAAACACACATACTGTCCCTAAACACATATAATTTCAACAAACATGTCTCCAAACACACATAATTTTCCCAAATGCATATAATGTCTTGAAACATGTCTCCAAACACACACAATGTCCCAAACATAAATATGTCCTCAAATCACACAATGTCCCCAAACACATGAAATGTCCTACAATAACAATTACAGAGTTCTCCATTCTTTGTAGGTGGGAAATCATGCAAAATGGGCATAGTATCAAATCTGTAAACGTCCCAAATTACACATGTCCCCAAAGACATATCCTCAAACAGGCATAATGACCCCAAACATATGTCTCCAAACACACATACTGCCCCCAAACATATATGTATGTCCTTAAAAACATATATGTCTCCAAACACACAATGTCCCCAAACACATATAGTGTCCGCAAACACGCATAATGTCTCCAAAAACATATAGTCCACAAACGCATATAATGTCCC
>NW_023629585.1:1700-1899 GCF_014905685.2 Nematolebias whitei | reverse complement strand
CTCACTCATCTCTCTGCAATTGGGTTCCAACATTGAGGATCGTGACAGAATCACCGGACCAGAACCCAGCAGAGGGATGATTTCTCTGTTTGAGTATTTTTGCCGTGAGGCAGAAAAAACTGCCCAGAAAGACAGAGAAAGGGAGGAGAGGGGGAATCCATTTTGGGGGACCCGCCTGGCCATTAAACCTGGGTCCTCA
>NW_023629585.1:756-1690 GCF_014905685.2 Nematolebias whitei | reverse complement strand
TCACAGCCTCTCCGTCCCTCTCCACCTCACCGCGCCGCTGCACCCCGTTGCCCACCTCCTCCTCGCTTTCCACCTGGTGGGGTCAAGCAATCATCGGAGAGAGGGGGGCAAACTGCTGGTCCTCCCCGAACCCAGCGCAAGAAGGGGAGAGCTTCGCGAAGGGAGGGGTTCATGGCTTCTCCAGCACCTGCTGCTGCAGCCCCATCTCTGGTCTCTGGTTCTCCAGCTGCAGCCCCGTCTCTGGTCTCTGGTTCTCCAGCTGCAGCCCCATCTCAGGTCTCTGGTTCACTAGCTGCAGCTCTGTCTCTGGTTCCTGGTTCTCCAGCTGCAGCTCCGTCTCTGGTCTCTGGTTCATCAGCTGCAGCTCCGTCTCTGGTCTCTGGTTCTCCAGCTGCAGCTCTGTCTCTGGTTCCTGGTTCTCCAGCTGCAGCCCCGTCTCTGGTCTCTGGTTCTCCAGCTGCAGCTCCGTCTCTGGTTCCTGGTTCTCCATCTGCAGCTCCGTCTCTGGTCTCTGGTTCACCAGCTGCAGCTCCGTCTCTGGTCTCTGGTTCTCCAGCTGCAGCTCTGTCTCTGGTTCCTGGTTCTCCAGCTGCAGCTCCGTCTCTGGTCTCTGGTTCACCAGCTGCAGCTCTGTCTCTGGTTCCTGGTTCTCCAGCTGCAGCTCCGTCTCTGGTCTCTGGTTCACCAGCTGCAGCTCCGTCTCTGGTCTCTGGTTCACCCGCTGCAGCTCTATCTCTGGTTCCTGGTTCTCCAGCTGCAGCTCTATCTCTGGTTCCTGGTTCTCCAGCTGCAGCTCCGTCTCTGGTCTCTGGTTCTCCAGCTGCAGCTCTTCTGGTCCCGGCCGCCCCCCTGAACGATGGTCCCGTGTCGGACGGCCTCCCGGCCGCCCCCCTGATCGATGGTCCCGTGTCGGACGGCCTCCCGGCCGCCCCCC
>NW_023629585.1:0-746 GCF_014905685.2 Nematolebias whitei | reverse complement strand
GTCCCGTGTCGGACGGCCTCCCGGCCGCCCCCCTGAGCGATGGTCCCTTCGGACCTCCAACCTGCCTTTTTTGCCCACCTCCGGTGCCCCCTCCACCCGCCCGGTCCTTGTTAATTTTCTTTTTCTTTGGTGGTCCGTCAGGATGCCGGACCTTTAAGGGGGGGCTATGTCACGGTCAGCGGCCCCCGCTGCCCCCCCCATCTGCCAAGCCTCTGCCACCTCCTTCAAGCTGCAACCAGAAACCAACATTTATATCTTCAAACTATCATCCCACAGTCTTAATCATTTCCTTCTATTTCAAGTTTCTGTCTCTGTCTGCTTTTTATATTTTTTGTTGTTCTGCTTTGTGTGTGATTTTCTGTTTATCTGTTTCTGTTATGTTCCCCTCATTCCTCAGTCTGCTTCTCCACTCAGTCTTTATCATTCACACCTGTCCCTCATCAGCCACTTGCCCAGGTGCTCTCATTACTAACTCTCCCTCTGTCACATAAAAAGCCTTTCTTTCCTTCACTCCTTGTCCGGTGATTGTTCTATGTTCTCTGACTTCACAATCCTCTTCTGCCTTGCCTGGTTTCTGCCCCCCTGATGATCTGCTCTGCATTATTTCTGATCCAATCTGCCAAAAGTAAGTTTTGCTGCACCGACAGCCTTTTGTTTTGTTGTTAAAAAAATAAATTGTTTTGGTTTTTGAACTCCTGCCTCACTCATCTCTCTGCAATTGGGTTCCAACATTGAGGATCGTGACA
>NW_023629584.1:0-1899 GCF_014905685.2 Nematolebias whitei | reverse complement strand
ATGTACAGGTTGGCAACAATAGGAGAAACTGGAGACCCCATAGCACACCCATGTTTCTGCCTATAATATTGCTCCCCATATGTGAAATAGGTTGACTGCAGGCAGTTTCAAGAGTTGACACAGTTCTGTGGAAATCGTGGTCCTGCTGCTCAGAGTGGTGTCTGATTTTAATCTTAAACTGACCACCTCTACTGCATCATCAACAGGAATGCACACAAAGAGTGATTTGACATCAAGAGAGACCATTGTTTCATCAGTCTCCATGATGACATCCCTCACCTTATCTACAAAGTTCATGGTGTTCTGTATGTGGTGTTCTGAGCTGCCAACTAAAGGGATGAGTACAGACGCCAGAAATTTGGAAACATTGTAAGTGACAGAGTTAATCATGCTAACAATAGGTCTTAAAGGTACACCTTGTTTGTGGATTTTAGGTAAACCATACAGACTAGGTGTGGCCTCCCCTGGGTACAGTCTGTGGTATAGAATACGGTCACAATTTGGGTCAAGAACTTCTAAAAAGAAAGCTCACAATGGTTGGGACAGTCCGAAAGAACAGAGCTGAACTCCCCGCTGAGCTACTGGTGACAAAGAACAGGGACTCTCAATCGTCCATGTTTGCCTTTACAGACAATACAGCCTGGTGTCCTATTGCCCTAAAAAGGGGAAAAATGTTGTGCTCATGAGCACTTTGCATAAAAATGCTGAAATCAGCACACGAGAGGACCATAAACCAACTATGATCCTTGACTACAATGCTACCAAAGGCAGGGTGGACAATCTGGACAAGGTCACAGGGTCATACAGCACCAAGAGAATGACTGCGCGCTGGCCACTGGTCATCTTTTACAACATCATTGATGTATCAGCATACAACACATTTGTCATTTGGACGGAAATCTTTCCAGACTGGAATGTGTCAAAGCTGTACAAGAGGCGCATTTTCTTATTAGAGCTGGGCAAGCCACTTGTGGTACCACATATACAACAAAGACAGCATACGCCAAGGACCCCAGCTACTGCAGCTGTAGTAAAGGAGATCCAGGAGAGGACTACACCCAGTACATCAGTGTGTGAGGTAAGTAAAAGTGTGTGTTTGTACGAGTGCATGTTATGTGTGTCTTAGGAGCATCAAAAAAATACATTAACCATTTTATTTGTCTTTCTAGGTTGCTACTGGAGGAAAAAAAGAGGAGGAAGAGGTGCCAGGTTTGCAAGCCATCTGATGATGTCAAAACGAGCATGACTTGTGTGAAATGTGCAAAATGTATTTGCACAAAGCACAGTCTGATGACATGTCCTTCATGTGTTGTGTAGATGACAAAACTAAAGCATCTAGTTAATTTACATATATTTATTTTTGTGGTATTTCTGATTGTATTCATTGCATGGTGTATACCATCACAACATGATGACATGTTACTTGTGAGCTGTGGAGATTCACAGACATACATGCACTGTGTTAGTGTTCCTAAGATCTTGTTTTGTTGTTTTGTTCATTTCTGGTTCAAAAACAGTGGCTGAATAAAGTTTACCTTCAATACAAATCTTCATGACTCGTTTGTCTTGATTTTAATGAGTGGGTCAATTTGACCCAGAACAGTATATGTGTCTCAAGTTCAATTATAAAGATCACCCTTTGAAAAAAAAAATTCAAATGTAATATAAAAAAAATTACAAAAATTAATTTCAAGGATAATTATTGGGTTTTTTTTGAGTGTAGGTTTTTTCAGCAAACATAAAAAATGTAAATCACATTTTTTATGTCAAAATGAGTTAGTTGTTGTCATTTATCCTTTATTTATGATAAATAAAAAAACATCATTGCACAAATATTAACTGACATGGTTAGTATTGGAGTTAATAATCAGATACAAAAATGTTTTGGAGGATTTTTGG
>NW_023629583.1:0-1899 GCF_014905685.2 Nematolebias whitei | reverse complement strand
ATTGCAATCCTTGCGGAGTCAATGTATATTATTGCTACCTTGAGTACCATAATCTACATTGATCTCACAACGCTTAAGCCGAACCTACTCGAACAATTCTATTCGGGGGGGTAGCTAATTCTTTTTGATAAGTCTCGCCATAGACTTCCAAAACATTTATGGGAAAACCAAACACCCAATCTCAAGTCGTTCGTCTAAAGGACAACAGACAATTACACCAAACTATATTTTACCATGTAAAGCTAACTTAAACCAAGTTAGAAATGGAAAAATAGTTTGGAACACTTTTCTATAGGCATAAACCCCTGTAGTTACCCCTTTTCAGCATGCTCCACCCCTTAACTGGTAGTTGTAGCTGTTCCCAACCATAATAGCTTACACACCAGGTGCATATAGTTTAAGGCCTTATGTAAAATCCCCTTCATAAGCCCACCTTAAACCACATAATTGCATGACACATTGAACCAGAACGGCACAGGCTGGACGTCGCTGGAGACAACCTTCGCTGGAGGCGACCTGCAATCCTGACGTTGGTCTCCACTCTTCATCCAGTGGCCGCTTCTTCAGTTCAACCCAAGGGTACCCCTCTGTATGCTGATTAATCAACACTTCCAATCGTTGTGGATTTACCGTTGTGGATTATATGACTTTTTCCAATGGATTACAGACTCTGTTTCCAAGGGGTTAAAGCATTGCTACAATGGAATTGTCGAGACGACATGGAATTATAATCAACACAATGGAATTATCAAGAACATTGTGGAATTACCTTGACTTTGTTTCCTTGCTGGATTACTTTTGACTTTGGTCTTCCTTGCTGGATTACATCAAGCTCAAGGACATTTGAAGGTCTAAGTTCACGGTTGGAATTCATCCCCATGGACAGGTGATGATTTCCAAAGGGGGGACTGTAGTGAACCTGATCTGACCTCAAATCTTGATCAGATGAACAGAGACTGTTATTTCATTGATCTGCATCCAGAAATACAGTTTGAGCCATCTGGTGACTTTCTTTCTTGAATTAATCAAGCAGAAAAGACAATTCTCTATGATCATTACTATTTTACAAATGTTTGATAATCAAATTGTGTTAGTTTACTCAATGTTTACAGGTTGAAGAAAACTACTCATTTTTATTTTACATAAACAGTAAGTAATGATTTTTATTCCTCATTCAAAGAAGAAATCAGGTTAATATGCATTTCTTGATTTTCTGTCTTTAATGAGCCAAGTTTTGTAAGTATGTTAAAGGTCGGTTCTCGGTCAACTAAAATGTTTACTGAGAAAAATGTCATGTTTAACTATTTGAGAAGATACAGCAGAGTGAGACTCCACGAAGTCTGGTTTTCTGCAATAATCTTTCTGTTAGTTGTTAAACAATCTCATTCTCTGACCTCGAATTTGATAACAACTTACATCACAAACCACACCTCTATTCTGATTCATCCACGAATCAGAAAGCTCTAAATTGACCCGGAAGTCAACTCATTTAAAATGTGGCAACTTCCCGGTTCTTGTTAGAGAGTGCTGGAGTCTGAAGTCTGAAGCCAGACGCTGAAGATTAATGGAGCTAAAAAGAGTCTGATGCTGCAGAGCTCTGAGAGTTCCACACAGAGTGCTGATGAGTTGATGGAGTTAGAGTTCTTGGATGCAAACGCGTTCAGGATGATCCAGAGACGTTTTGGGATTATAACTTCTGTTTGAACAACCTCGTACGACTCTCGAAGGATTTCAGCTGCTCAACGGAGACGCTGAAAGAGTCTGAAGGATTCTATACCGAGCTGATTTATCATCAACCAGGTAACGATCTACTTCAACCGAGTGTACCGTCGCAAGCTGAGATCTGATGGAACGTGCACGTTTCTGGTCAACAGATTAATTCCCTCACAAATCTCTCTG
>NW_023629582.1:0-1900 GCF_014905685.2 Nematolebias whitei | reverse complement strand
CTAACACAGTTGCCAAGGTTTTCCAGTTTCTACATTCTGCATCTGACGTCATCCAGTCTGACTTATTCCACCTCAAACTGGTGCTAAATGCTGCCAAAACCAAAGGGATGTTGTTTTCTAACAGAAAGTCATGCCAGCAACTCTTCCTCCTCTCTCATCCATGCATGGTGTTCCTATTGAGTTTGTAGATTCTTACAAATACTTAGGAAATTTGGGCGATGCACATCTCTCTTTCATGTTGAAAACTTGATAAAGAAACTGAAATTAAAACTGGGATTCTTTTTCAGAAAGAGATCTTGATTAACTCGGAATGCCAGAAAACGCCGTGTAACCACTACCTTCATACCGGCCATTGACTACGGTGACATTATCTACATGAATGTTCCTGCCAGCTGTTTGCAGATGTTGGATGCTGTCTATCATGGCGCGCTAAGATTCATAACTGGTTGGAACTACTGTACCCACCACTGCACCCAGTACTCCTTGGTCAGCTGGTCATCATTATCTACACTAGTCTCTCTCACTGGTTCATCTTCATCTATAAATCCCTCCTTGGTCTGCTGCCTTCATACATCTCCTCCCACAGGTCACATCGTCAGTGCAGCTACAGCGTGCGCTCTCAGGACATCATTACCTGCAGCGTTCTCTCAGTGAGGACTAAACTCGGCAAAAAGGACCTTCTACTCAACTCCTGCACCTGGAACTGAAGTTGTCCTCCTTGATTTCTTTGAGAGGTTTCAAACATTTGATAATGTCAATAGAGACATCAACTCAAACGTGTTCTTGTTTTTACTATTTCATCTTGTTTTACAGATTTATTGTTTCATACACTACTCTTATTTTAACTGCATTTTACTGTAGCTTATTGTTGTCTGCACTTTATATGTTCTGACCAGGTCTCTCTTGTAGATGAGTTCTTGTGGCTCAATGAGACTAACCTGTAGAAATAAAGGTTGAATGAATGAGAGTCGCTGCTCCTCCACATCCAGAGGGTTCCAGGTCCTGGATCCTGGTCTAGACCCAGATAAGAATGGTTCTGTGAGGAGCTCAGAGGAGACAGCTGTGTCTGGCAGGGTGTGTGTGTGTGTGTAATAATTTTCTGTCCCGTCGTCTTCAGCGGCTTCGAGGACGTCAGACGAGGAGGAACGATGTTTCTGATGCTTTAAACTCACACAGTTAGTTAGGATTAGACGTTAGAACATTAGTTGTTCTCACACATCTTCAAAGGTTCTCACATTTTAGTTTATAAACATCAAAGAGAAAGAACAAAAGATCAAACAATTTGTTTCTCTAAATGTTGAAAACAAAGATGTTGTTTGATGTTTTAATTTTGTATCCAACATACAGGAGTGGTGGAGCAGAGGTTAGAGAAGGTGGGCCCATAATCAGAAGGTCGCCGGTTCGACTCCTCAGACCAACAATGTCAAAATGTGGGTGGAAAAGGTGAAACACCCACACCTGCCTCCACCCTCATTTTACCCACCATTGGCCCATGAGCAAGGCCCTTAACCCCCACCATCTGCTCCCAAACAGGCTTCTGTTGCACATCCAACATCCATCCATCATCCATCATCGAACATCCATCCAACATTCATTTATCCATCAGTCATCCAACATCCATCCATCATCAATCACCTGTCCATCCGTCCTGGAGGATTAAATGTATTCACCTGAAGCAAGAAGTTTCTAGGGTGGCACAGTGGCGAAGTGGATAGAGCTGTCGTTGCACATAAGAATCACAGGAGCTGCTCCCGACCTTTCTGTGTGGAGTTTACATGTTTAGACTTTACAGGTTTCTTCAGGTTTTAGTTTCCTCCCACAACCCAAACATTTTAATGCTAGATTCATGGATAACTCAGCAGCTTATTGAGCTAATGCTGACTCAGCAGCTTATTGAGCT
>NW_023629581.1:970-1900 GCF_014905685.2 Nematolebias whitei | reverse complement strand
CACACACACACACACACACACACACACACACACAATCTCCAGTCTGCAGGATGTATTTCAGTGATCAGCCGAGCGGAAAACACACAAAGAGGAAATAAATCATTTTCAGTTCAGTTGGAAAAGATGAAATTTGTCATTTTATTTAAATCGGAACCATTTTTCAGCTGAGACATTAAAATCCATAAAACTGCTTCGGCTGCAGGAAACAAAGCTGTAAATAAGAAGCTAACAATCCATGTTAGGTTGGTTTGCTTTGTATTTTGGATTTCTTGTTGTTTTTGTACAAGTAAAACCTTAAAAAGAAAATTTATTTTATGTTGCTCTTTGGCTGAGACTCCAAAATGTAAACGTTTAAACAGCTAAACAGTTAAACAGTTCATTTACAGCTAAAGTAAAAAGAGCTGAAACTTGTTTGTTAAAGCTAAAAGAAGTGAAAATATAGCTAAAAAAAATACTAGCCCACAGTTAAATTAAACAAAAAGGCAACCAAAAAGCTAAAAGTACCAAAAAGCTAGCTAAAATTTAATAAGCGCTAAATGCTAGCCATAACTTAAAGCTAACACACTAAAAAGTAAAAGCAGCAAAAGTCTAACTAAAAGCTTAAGGTGGCAGAATATTAGCTAAAAGCTAAAACTAGAAAAAAAGTAAGCTCAAAACTAAAAGTAGCCAAAGACTATCTCAAAATAAAAGTACTAAAAAAACCAAACCAAGCAGCCAAAGACAAACTAAAATCTAAAGGAAGCAGAATGTTAGATAAAAGTTAAAAGTAACCAAAGGCTAACTAAAAGCTGCAAGAAGCAAATGCAAGCCAAAATCTGAAAATAGCTAATCCTAGCTAAACAAAGCAAAAGCTATCGAAAAGCTAAAAGTACCAAAACGATGGGTAAAATCTAAAAGTAACATTAAAGTAGCTGAAACCTAGCTAAAAGC
>NW_023629581.1:173-870 GCF_014905685.2 Nematolebias whitei | reverse complement strand
TGGAATATCTTACAAAAAGATTTGAAGCTCTCGACCTTTGACCTCTGCAAGTGGCTTCAAACATCTGCTAAAGCCAACGCAGACACGTTCCTGTTTTTAGTTTTCTACACCGCCTCATAATCTAGCTGTTTTTGTTCTTTTTTATACATCACTTCTTATGTATAAACTTTGCTTTTCATTGTAAATGTTTTTATAAGATGGTCTGGACCTCCTCTGTGTTCGTTGTTGAAATCAGGTCTCTCTTGTAAACGAGTCCTCGAGGTTCAATGGGACTCACCTGCAGAAATAAAGGTTGAATTCACCCGTTCATGCAGCACTACTGGATCTATACAAAGGATAATCAGTTCTTTATCACATTCATGCACTGATGGGACACATCGGAGGCAACCAGGGGTTCAGTGTCTTGCCCAGGGGCACTTCAGCATGTGACTGCTGGTGGAATTGAACCCCCAACTCTTGCATTGGAGGACGACTGCTCTAACCACTCAGCCCCAGCCGCCCCCGAGGTCTAAAAGATTTTTTTTCAGGGTTTTCTGCGTTTGTCCCGGCGTGGACTGCTCTGCCAACTCCAAGCAGAGCTGGATGTTTGAGGTCAGGAGGGCGAGTGGACGATGTGAGCCGCAGCAGCAAACACCGACACGGTTCTTGGTCCAAACGTGTTCATGAGGAGCGACAGAATGAGGATCTCAGCGTGACG
>NW_023629581.1:0-163 GCF_014905685.2 Nematolebias whitei | reverse complement strand
CTACGGTTGGAGGACGAAACGTCTCAACAAAAAAACAAACTGTCCACATGACCTGACTGAACATTGTTGGATTTTTTTACCTGAATGATTGAGCATGAACATTGATGTCTACAACCAGTGTGTGTTTGTTTACCAACAGAAACAGCCAAAGTGTGTTTGTTTA
>NW_023629580.1:955-1900 GCF_014905685.2 Nematolebias whitei | reverse complement strand
GGGGGCTGAACTGTGGGGGGCTATGGGTGGGGGGTGTATTGGGGGCTCTCGCTCGGGTGGCTCTGCACTGCTAGCTCGGGGGTGCTGGGCGTGTTAGGCGTGTGCCCTCTCTTGCATGGAGTGCTCTCATTGTGGTTGTTGCTGTGGTGGACTGGTCGGTCCTTTTGTGGGGGTGGGGGTGCGCTCTCGGTCGTCGTGGTGCGCTATCTGCTGCTGTTCTGGCACTCCTGGCTGATTGTCACTGCTGGAGTTTGGTGGCTTCTTTGGTCAGGGAGCTGGGTGATGAGCTGGGGATTGGGTTGGGGGGTCTGGACAATCTCGGGGGGGGGGGGGTCGCTTGCCCCGGTTCTGGTCGGTCCTCGGGGCTATTTGCTGGTCCGTGACCTGGGTCCCTGGTGGTGCGGCTGCCTCCTGCTCCTGGATGGATGTACTGGAGCCTCCCTCCCCTGGTGCATCTCGGAGAATGGGGATGCCTATTGGGGTCGGTGAGGGAGCTGACCTCCTGGAAGGTCATTGCCACCTCAGTTGTTCCTCCCCATCCTGACATCTTCCTCCGTCCACTCCATCACACCACCACTCAAGCAGGGCCTTAGGGTTCAGGTGCACTACTGAGCTGTGGGGAGAACCCTCCATCTCCGTGGTTCGTGGAGACCTGGGCCCAAATTTTATTAAACAACCTAGACACTCACATATAACATTCTCACGACACATGCATGCTCTTTACCTTGGAGTCAGCCAGTCCTCCCTCAGACGCCTCCAGTTGTTCCAGAACGCTGCTGCTCGGCTTCTAACTGGAGTTCACAAAAGGGAGCACATCACCCCAACTCTGGCTGCACTCCACTGGCTGCCTGTTCATTTTAGAGTTCATTTTAAGATTCTTTTATTTGTTTTTAAAAGTTTTAATGGTCTTGCTCCATCCTACCTCTCTGAGCTGCTTCACCCATA
>NW_023629580.1:0-945 GCF_014905685.2 Nematolebias whitei | reverse complement strand
GGGGGCTGAACTGTGGGGGGCTATGGGTGGGGGGTGTATTGGGGGCTCTCGCTCGGGTGGCTCTGCACTGCTAGCTCGGGGGTGCTGGGCGTGTTAGGCGTGTGCCCTCTCTTGCATGGAGTGCTCTCATTGTGGTTGTTGCTGTGGTGGACTGGTCGGTCCTTTTGTGGGGGTGGGGGTGCGCTCTCGGTCGTCGTGGTGCGCTATCTGCTGCTGTTCTGGCACTCCTGGCTGATTGTCACTGCTGGAGTTTGGTGGCTTCTTTGGTCAGGGAGCTGGGTGATGAGCTGGGGATTGGGTTGGGGGGTCTGGACAATCTCGGGGGGGGGGGGGTCGCTTGCCCCGGTTCTGGTCGGTCCTCGGGGCTATTTGCTGGTCCGTGACCTGGGTCCCTGGTGGTGCGGCTGCCTCCTGCTCCTGGATGGATGTACTGGAGCCTCCCTCCCCTGGTGCATCTCGGAGAATGGGGATGCCTATTGGGGTCGGTGAGGGAGCTGACCTCCTGGAAGGTCATTGCCACCTCAGTTGTTCCTCCCCATCCTGACATCTTCCTCCGTCCACTCCATCACACCACCACTCAAGCAGGGCCTTAGGGTTCAGGTGCACTACTGAGCTGTGGGGAGAACCCTCCATCTCCGTGGTTCGTGGAGACCTGGGCCCAAATTTTATTAAACAACCTAGACACTCACATATAACATTCTCACGACACATGCATGCTCTTTACCTTGGAGTCAGCCAGTCCTCCCTCAGACGCCTCCAGTTGTTCCAGAACGCTGCTGCTCGGCTTCTAACTGGAGTTCACAAAAGGGAGCACATCACCCCAACTCTGGCTGCACTCCACTGGCTGCCTGTTCATTTTAGAGTTCATTTTAAGATTCTTTTATTTGTTTTTAAAAGTTTTAATGGTCTTGCTCCATCCTACCTCTCTGAGCTGCTTCACCCATA
>NW_023629579.1:0-1900 GCF_014905685.2 Nematolebias whitei | reverse complement strand
TCAAACCTATGGTGTCTTACCCGTAGACAGGTCCGACGACTCAGAAAGGGATTCGTTGGAGCTCCCCATGGAGCAAGAACCCTCATCAGTCTCATCACAGATTGAACAGGTGGTCGCCCAGGCCGACACTCTGACATCTGATGAAGAAAGAGACAAAATTTGCCAAGTTCTTTTAAAATATGAAAAGTCATTTTCACCTGACCCAGACATCATCCAACTTCAGAAGTTGGATGATCCTGCAATTAACTCGATGATACTGTATCTGACTGACCCAGACAAATACACTCCATCGAAAGGCGAACTGGATTCCAATCCAGACCTTAAAGTCCTCTTTCAGCTGCGCAAACAGTTAAAACTACTCAAGGACAGCCTAACTTTAGCTCATGGAGCGACGTCCTCACCCGTGTTCGCGGTCTCCCATGACCGAAGGGGGGTGACGCCAGTTAGGATAATGCTACCAGACGCGATAACGTGAGCAAATCTGACATCCAGAGTGAGTGGCGCACCGAAACGTCATTTTCTAGTTGCTTAATCACTACTTTTGTCAATGTTGAAACGTTGTTTAACTGGTTGCTTAGTCACTGTTTTTGTCGATGTTGAGACATCGTTTAATTGGTTTTTGGTATTGTTTCTGAACACCCCAAGTAAGAATGAATTTTGTGTGTAGTTGAGTTAGAGACTAAGAGGTTTTAGCCATGCCAACATGCAGTTCATTCGTTAAAATGCAATCTTTGCGGAGTCAATGTAGATTAATGCTACCTTAAGTACCATAATCTACATTGGTCTCACAACGCTTAAGCCGAACCTACTCGAACAATTCTATTCGGGGGGATAGCTAATTCTTTTTGATGAGTCTCGCCATAGACTTCCAAAAACATTTATGGGGAAACCAAACACCCAATCTCAAGTCGTTCGTCTAAAAGACAACAGACAATTGAACCAAACTATATTTTGCCATGTAAAGCTAACTTAAACCAAGTTAGGAATGGAAAAATAGTTTGGAACACTCTTCTATAGGTATAAATCCCTACAATTACCCTTTTCAGCATGTTCTACCCCTTAACTGGTAGTTGTAGCTGTTCCCAATCATAATAGCTTACACTCCAGGTGCATATAGTTTAAGGCCTTATGTAAAATCCCCTTCATAAGCCCACCTTAAACCACATAATTGCATGTCACATTGAACCAGAACGGCATCGACTGGACATCCACCCAGCGACGACCTTCGCTGGAGGAGACCTGCAATCCTGACGTTGGTCTCCACTCTTCAGCCAGTGGCCGCATCTTCAGTTTAATCCAAGGGAACCCCTCTGTATGCTGATCAATCAACACCTCCATTCGTTGTGGATTTACCGTTGTGGATTATATGACTTTTTCCAATTGATTACAGACTCTGTTTCCAAGGGGTTAAAGCATTGCTACAATGGAATTACCAACAACATTATGGAATTACCATCAACACAATGGAATTATCAAAAACATTGTGGAATTACATCCTTTGACTTTTGTTTTCCTTGCTGGATTACATCAAGCTCAAGGACATTCGAAGGCGTAAGTTCATGTTGGAATTCATCCCCATGGACAGGCGATGATTTCCAAAGGGGGGACTGTAGTGAACTAGGCCTCAGGTCGAATCTGGCCTTGAGGGGCCTGCCTGGAACAAGAACTGTATTTCATTGATTTGAGTCCAGAATCACAAGATAAGTTCATCCAGAGACTTTCTAAGTGTCCTACACTGATCAATTGAAAGAACACTCTCTTTTTCTATTATCATTACTATTTTACAAATGTTTTGATAATCAAATTGTGTTTAGTTCAAACCATTTTTAAATGTTGAAGTGAACTACTCATTGTAATCAACTGTGAAACAGTATTAGTGATTTTTAATCCTCATGCAAAG
>NW_023629578.1:0-1900 GCF_014905685.2 Nematolebias whitei | reverse complement strand
GTCATTTATTTACAGAATCAAAATTTAACATCAAACATTTACATTAATTTGGCAAATTATGAAAATAACAACATAAGCAATCAATCAGGAAAAATCATACGGCCATGATTTTTCCGTTGCTTCACCACAGACATTTATGAAAACTGTACAATTATGATCTTTTACCCACATGGATGTGGGTGAGCATTTTACACAGACATTTCTAAAATATCTGGAAGAATTTCTACTTGAGAGAAAAGTTTAGAGATGAAAGAAGTTTAGAGGGAGTAAAAGATGGGGTTTGAGGGGAAGTAAGTGTTCACCAGAACGGCACTCTCCATCAGAAACCCAGCTCGCCTCGGTACGCTTGGTAGGAAACTTGACCCATTACCTTTCTGATGATAATCAGCAGATATGGTGTTCCGTTAACGCTACCTGTCCAGCGTCTCCTTAGTATGGCTGTAGCTCGTCAGAAGTAGTGGAGAGTGAAAGGTGTTATATTCCCATGGAACTCGGAAGAGCTCTGTTGTCAGGATCATCCCGTCTCTCACAGAACTGGTTGGACTGTGTATCCAGCAGAACTCCAACAGCACTCCATCAGAACTTCAACAGAACCAAGACTAGACAGAACTCGAGCCGAACCTGTGTAGTTTACAGAACTCCCACAGAACTGAGTAGACCAGGAAGTACTGACATTTTAAAGACTCTTTCCCGGTTCACTTTTGGGATTTGTTCATTGGTCAGAAACGACCAGACGGGGTGTGTTTTGTGACGTAAGAGGTTAGAGACAGCGAGAATTGTTATGAAACAGATCAGAAATGTTCTCACAGACAGAGAGAGTTTTGTTTTGGCGCGTTTCAGAAACAGGTGCCAAAACTTCTCTATTTACGTCTGAGAGGATTCTAAAAACATGACAGTTCGTTCAACAACTTGTTTTTCGTTTGACTCCAACCTTGGAAACGCACACTTGCTCACTCAAAGGCAGAAATCAGAAAATGCATAATTATTCTGTAACAGCTTTGACATGAGAATAAAAATCATTACTCAGTTAATAAAATTGATTAGTTCACTGCAACATCTAAAATGGTTTGAACTAAGACATTTTGATTATCAACATTTGTAAAATAGTAATGATAATAAAAAGAGAGTGTTCTTTTCACTTGAATCTTCAAGAAAGAAAGTCTCAGGATGGGTGAACCTGTATTTCTGAGTTCAAATGAATGAAATGACAGTTCCTGTCCCACAAGGTTCTTAAGGTCAAGATTTTTGACCTTAGACTTAGTTTTTGACATGGGCCTAGTCCACTACATCTCCAAGTATGATAATGGTGGTTCAGAGACAATCTGTTTATATTTTGACTTAATGAAATGTTTAACTTGTAAGTATTTAAAAAAATGTTTCTTTGGAATGTTGTATGTTTGGCATAACTGATCAAATGTGAGAAGGGTACCATCTTTATAAAGGTCTGCCACCTTCTGTACTCCTTTATCTGCCCAGATTTTAAAACCCCCATCCGCTCTGAAACGTTTCTTTTTAACAAAAAAACGAAGTCCAGATGACATGATTCAACCTTTTTTGTTGTTATATACCTGGATGACTGAGAAAACAAACTTTGTGTTTTTGAAACCATTAGTGAAAAGGCCAGACTTCAGGGGTATCTGAGGCAGGCTTGAAACACAAGAGTCAGGGTGGCTTCTGGGTAATACCAGATGGCTAGGCCTCAGACTGACGAAGCCTCTTGGATGAGGGGCGAAACGTTTCTTTTTAACAAAAAAACGAAGTCCAGATGACATGATTCAACCTTTTTTGTTGTTATATACCTGGATGACTGAGAAAACAAACTTTGTGACCTTAAAAATACTTTTGCTTTCGCTCAGAAAAACCTGGAAAAATCAGCTGAAGGACGCAAAGCGTACTACGA
>NW_023629577.1:0-1901 GCF_014905685.2 Nematolebias whitei | reverse complement strand
CTAACACAGTTGCCAAGGTTTTCCAGTTTCTACATTCTGCATCTGACATCATCCAGTCTGACTTATTCCACCTCAAACTGGTGCTAAATGCTGTCCAAACCAAAGGGATGTTGTTTTCTAACAGAAAGTCATGCCAGCAACTCTTCCTCCTCTCTCATCCATGCATGGTGTTCCTATTGAGTTTGTAGATTCTTACAAATACTTAGGAATTTTGGGCGATGCACATCTCTCTTTCATGTTGAAAACTTGATAAAGAAACTGAAATTAAAACTGGGATTCTTTTTCAGAAAGAGATCTTGATTAACTCGGAATGCCAGAAAACGCCGTGTAACCACTACCTTCATACCGGCCATTGACTACGGTGACATTATCTACATGAATGTTCCTGCCAGCTGTTTGCAGATGTTGGATGCTGTCTATCATGGCGCGCTAAGATTCATAACTGGTTGGAACTACTGTACCCACCACTGCACCCAGTACTCCTTGGTCAGCTGGTCATCATTATCTACACTAGTCTCTCTCACTGGTTCATCTTCATCTATAAACCCCTCCTTGGTCTGCTGCCTTCATACATCTCCTCCCACAGGTCACATCGTCAGTGCAGCTACAGCGTGCGCTCTCAGGACATCATTACCTGCAGCGTTCTCTCAGTGAGGACTGAACTCGGCAAAAAGGACCTTCTACTCAACTCCTGCACCTGGAACTGAAGTTGTCCTCCTTGATTTCTTTGAGAGGTTTCAAACATTTGATAATGTCAATAGAAACATCAACTCAAACGTGTTCTTGTTTTTACTATTTCATCTTGTTTTACAGATTTATTGTTTCATACACTACTCTTATTTTAACTGCATTTTACTGTAGCTTATTGTTGTCTGCACTTTATATGTTCTGACCAGGTCTCTCTTGTAGATGAGTTCTTGTGGCTCAATGAGACTAACCTGTAGAAATAAAGGTTGAATGAATGAGAGTCGCTGCTCCTCCACATCCAGAGGGTTCCAGGTCCTGGATCCTGGTCTAGACCCAGATAAGAATGGTTCTGTGAGGAGCTCAGAGGAGACAGCTGTGTCTGGCAGGGTGTGTGTGTGTGTGTAATAATTTTCTGTCCCGTCGTCTTCAGCGGCTTCGAGGACGTCAGACGAGGAGGAACGATGTTTCTGATGCTTTAAACTCACACAGGTTAGTTAGGATTAGACGTTAGAACATTAGTTGTTCTCACACATCTTCAAAGGTTCTCACATTTTAGTTTATAAACATCAAAGAGAAAGAACAAAAGATCAAACAATTTTTTTCTCTAAATGTTGAAAACAAAGATGTTGTTTGACGTTTTAATTTTGTATCCAACATACAGGAGTGGTGGAGCAGAGGTTAGAGAAGGTGGGCCCATAATCAGAAGGTCGCCGGTTCGACTCCTCAGACCAACAATGTCAAAATGTGGGTGGAAAAGGTGAAACACCCACACCTGCCTCCACCCTCATTTTACCCACCATTGGCCCATGAGCAAGGCCCTTAACCCCCACCATCTGCTCCCAAACAGGCTTCTGTTGCACATCCAACATCCATCCATCATCCATCATCGAACATCCATCCAACATTCATTTATCCATCAGTCATCCAACATCCATCCATCATCAATCACCTGTCCATCCGTCCTGGAGGATTAAATGTATTCACCTGAAGCAAGAAGTTTCTAGGGTGGCACAGTGGCGAAGTGGATAGAGCTGTCGTTGCACATAAGAATCACAGGCGCTGCCCCCGACCTTTCTGTGTGGAGTTTACATGTTTAGACTTTACAGGTTTCTTCAGGTTTTAGTTTCCTCCCACAACCCAAACATTTTAATGCTAGATTCATGGATAACTCAGCAGCTTATTGAGCTAATGCTGACTCAGCAGCTTATTGAGCT
>NW_023629576.1:0-1901 GCF_014905685.2 Nematolebias whitei | reverse complement strand
ATGTATAAGAATCAACTTAAAGCAAAGAAAAATGGTGTAAAACACATGTTAGGAGACAGGTTGTGAAGCCAGTGTCAGCAGTTCTCGGGTTATGCCACCAGGGAGAGCTCGAATTCCGTGTGGCTTGAAGGATCGCTGGTTGACAACATCTGATATCCACAAGGTCTATCCCCGCTCCCTTTCTCGATGGTCGAGGTGATACAACGCACCACGAGTGATCTTGCACAGGGCACACAACAGCAACCACATATGACCAGTACACTCAGCATCCTCAATCCCTCCAGTGCCCTGGTCACTGACCCGTCAGAACCTGTATTGTTGGGGATGAAAGTACAACACATATCTCCAAACATAGCACAATTTCAGCCCTCCAAGGCATGTGACTGTATTTTCTATCTCTACCACTAAAAGGGGTTTGTCAATATAAAATATTTCATTATTACTTCTACACTATAATGGTTTTATAGAACAACATAAACCACATTCCATTCATACTTTCATCCTCTTTTTTTTATGTTTACAAACCTGAACCTCAAAAAGGATATGATGGATTTCGCCAGAGTCCTTTACTCTGGTTCTTCCTGAAAGAAGCAAAGTTATTTTTCACAAGAAAACACAGCATTATGTGATTACCACATGCAGTGAAGATGAGTAATCAGAAGAGTTTAGGTTTCAAAGTTTAGTGGTAAATATTTGGCATGAGTGATGTTAATTTTAGTTAAGATGATAGATTTTGTTAGTCTTATTTCCTCCTGCCTGTGGGAAAGAATTTAGTAAACGCATGCGCAGAAAATATATTTTCATTAAACACCCTGTCCTCAAAACAGCACAATACAGCATTAAACATTGAGTTTGCTGATAAATGGAGCTGGAAAAATAAAAGGAAGTCAAAATCAGTTATTCAGCTCTGCCATAGCTCCTCTGGAGATCTGTTTAGGTAAAACAAAAACAAAAGTTTCACAATACATGACTATCGTAAAAATGTGGTTAAAAACACTCTATACACGAGAACCTAATTAATTTATCAGTCCAGTCCAGTCTTAGTCATGTCAAATCAAATGTATTTAACACAGATCCACCACATTTTCATTGTTCTTCTGGGTCTAGGGGCGTCCCCCTAAGAGATCCGTCATGTACACATTCAAAGGAAGAAAGATAAATACTTTGGTTATTAAGAACGTTGTAACTTAACATCTCCTATTTACACACAAATGATCTAGCAAAGCAAGTCTGTATATCAATCACTGTTCCTTCTCAGTCGCCCTCCTTGGTCTCCACATGTTCTTTTTCTTCTGGTGCCGCCCCCTTTTAAAGTTCAGTAACCTGTTCAAGTGTAAGTTTGTATTTTATCTCTTCCTCTACTGTGACTGTCATCATCAAGGGATGGTATCCTACTGCGGCTTTTGCTGTGTTGTCCGCTGCTTAATTGCCCTGAGCTGTTTAGGAGTCACTGTTATCATGTCCTTTGCATTTCATTACTGCCATTCTCAAGGGCAGCAGAAGAGCCTCTGCTAACTCTTTCATGTCTGCTTCGTGTTTAATGTTTTTTCCTCCTGCTGTCAAAAAACCTGCTCTAATCCATTGACAAAGTTCCACATGGACTGCTCCTACTGCATAGGCGGAATCCGTGTAAACATTCACTTTCTGATTCTCTGCTAGTTTCAGTGCTTCTACCACTGCTCTGACCTCTGCTTTCTGTGCAGATGGTACACCTTCTAGCTGTTCTGCTTTTATCACTTCATAGCCTGTATCTGTTTTTTCCACTATTGCATAACCTGCTTTCAGGCCTTCTGTTGGATGTCTGTAACAACACCCATCTGTGAATAAGTGTCTTACCTGTATTCCCCAAAGTGGGGATGCTTCTAGATCTGGCCTCACTTTCTCCAGCTTGACCACCAGCT
>NW_023629575.1:0-1901 GCF_014905685.2 Nematolebias whitei | reverse complement strand
TATATATATATTTAAATGCAACTACAAATCAAAAAATGCAGCAACATTTGAAAAAAACACAATTGCATTTGAAGAAACACAATTACATTAAGCAACATCGAAAGAGATGGGAAAGGTGGGAGGTTCAAATGCCCCATCGTCCAATCAGTGATGTCTCATGTTTCCCACTGGTCCCACCTCCCACCTCCCCCTCTTCCGGTTTCTTCAAATGTAATTGTGTTTTTACAAATGTTGTTGTGTATTTTAATTTGTAGTTGTGGTTTAAACTTCAGGGCCACCATATTGGTGGGATGTTAGGGGAAGAAACCAGTTATCAGATAGAGATAGTGGGTAAGCTGCTGTTGGAGGTGGTCTGCAAAGATAAAATTGCAGACTGTGAAAAGATTTCAGAAAAATATTGAAAATGTCCTGAGAGTGAGAATTCTTGCAAGTGGCTTGACTTAAAAAGCAGAGAAAAAACTGAAGTTGATGAAAACTTTGAATTCCAAAATTTTACAGGAGATATGATAGACAAAAATCAATAATCCAGATGTTTATATATGGCATCTTGTTTACTATTTACAAACCAAGCAACCCCTTACATGTTGTACATAGCCCTTGAAACAACTTCAGTTTGGATAAATAGAGAATATTTGAAAAGATTGGCAGGCTAACAGTTGCAAGTCCAACACCACAATGAATTGTTCCCAATCTAAAACAACAATGTCACTGATGATTGTAGAAATATATATTTTTGCCATTATTGTCATATAACTCCAACTTGCTGCATCTCTGGGATGGAACCAATATGATATCTATTTCCATGCATTGCTATTAGTCGGGTTTACACTGTAATAACAAGCAGCACACATCAATGTGATAAAATTCAACCCTAAATCACAATGTGTAATGTAGTACAACAGAACAAAGTCAAAGGATGAAACTGCCAGTTATTGGGACTACATTTTACTACCTAAAAAAAAATAATAATATTGTTTTTGCATTAAATATTGCTTTTTATAGAACTTTTAGTCTGAATAAACCTCCCTGATTAACCCTGCAGGATGGGGTTAAATGAGAGTTGGAGTAAGTGGAGTGTTTTGTGAGGCGAGTGTGTGTGTTTCTTTTTATTATTGATTATGAATCAGTCCTACCATATGTCAGCTTAACAGTTTAAGTTTCCACTGGCCTGTTTAAAGCTGCCAAAGCTCATTATGCTCACTAGTTTCCATTCTCATCGTATTATCCATCCCTATTTTCTACAAAATCCTTAACCATAAGTACAGGAAATATTTACTGCATATGCATATTAGAAATAGTTCAAACAAATTGATACATTGTTTATAGGACTACACAGTAACATTTGGCACACTCAGACTAGTGGGTTGTAAGTTTTTAACATTTCTCTCGTGCTTTTTTCACTGCTGCTGTAGCTTCAGAATGTTGTTGTACCCCCCACATGCGATTTCTGTATTTCTTCTGTATATCAGGGAAGCGTCAGGAGTGTCCCGGTGAACTGAACCTGAACAAATGAAATAGTAACGCTTTGGGTGGGAAAGAAGAGCACACATAATTCTATTTGAAGAAAAAAATCAATTTAACACCAAAATACAAGTCCCCTAGCAACCACACTGTGTTCTCACTGTGGTTTTATATAACAACATTATCCTACAGCTTGTTTTGTTGTTTCTTTGTAATTATTCATAATCACTTTTTTTTTTTTTTTTGCTTTACAAAACAAACAACAAGGCAACAGAGGGCACATGTATGGCAGCTTCCCTAATCAATACTGTTATGTGTTATATGTGTTTCATGAGCACAGGATGAATTCTGTTGGTCTGATGACATTTACTCATTATTGGGATTATTGTAAATCGAGATTTGCACACACACACACGCACACACACACACACACACACACA
>NW_023629574.1:0-1902 GCF_014905685.2 Nematolebias whitei | reverse complement strand
TTAGAAATGTATAGCTAATGCTCACTGTTCCATCCATCCATCCATCCCAAACCAAAACTGGCTTTAAACTTCTCCACAACAGTATCTCGGACCTGCCTGGTGTGATCCTTGGTCTTCATGATGCTCTCTGTGCTTTGAACAGAACCCTGCGACTATCACAGAGCAGGTGCATTTATACAGAGACTTGATTACACACAGGTGGATTCTATTTATCATCATGAGTCATTTGGGACAACAATGGATCATTCATAGATCCTCACTGAACTTCTGGAGTGAGTTTGCTGCACTGAAAGTAAAGGGGCCCAATAATATTGCACGCCCCACTTTTCAGTTTTTATTTGTTAAAAAAGTTTGACACATCCAATAAATTTCATTCCACTTCACGATTGTGTCCCACTTGTTGTTGATTCTTCATAAAACATTAACATTTTACATATTTATGTTTGAAGCTTGAAATGTGGAAAAAGGTTGAAAAGTTCAACGGGGTTGAATACTTTCACAAGGCACTGTATGTAGATATACAGTACTTTAGAGTCTAACTTTAAACCTCTACGTTACATTGTGACACTGTACTGCTAAATAATCACCTGACAATTGAGGTTCTACTTTAATTTGGAATATCACACAAATCAATAAAAACAATGTTTAACCAAATTTAAAAAGCTTCAATGAGAAACAGGCAACAAAATCCCTACATAATATATTTTTATATTAGTAATGATAACGTAATTTTATGAAAGGTACAAATTTATCAAAGAACTTAAAACATTTATTATTTTAAAGCGTTTTTTGTGGATTTGTTTTGAACAAAAACATAATTCTTGCTAACCTACCATTTCCCCGTCCTTACACAGAAGAACAATAATACAGAAACTCATTTATTAATGTTGCAAACAACCTGCACATAAACACTGATTCCAAAAGAAATATCTGTTCTTGTACATCTGGATCTCAGAAAAGCTCTTAACACAGTTAATTGTGACTTTTTTTCCTTTGGACAAAACTTCTTTATTTAAAAATGATGCAGAAAAACTGGTTAATGTATTTTCACGTCTAGACTGGACTATCACAATGGTTTATTATCTGGGTGTCCAAATATTTCTTTAAAACGTCTTCAGTTGATCCAAAATGCTGCTGCCAGAGTCTTAACTGGAGTTAGTGGGAGAGATCATATTGCTCCAGTTTTAGCTTCTCTTCATTGTCTCTCTGTCAAATCTAGAATATAATTCAAAATCTTACTTCTAACCTATAAAGCCCTCAACAACCTAGCTCCATCTTATATTACAGATCTTATTGTTCCATATTTTCCTAACAGAGCACTTCACTCTCAGACTGCAGGTTTACTTGTGGTTCCTAGAGTTTCCAAAAGCAGAATGGGAGGCAGATCTTCCAGTTATCAGGCTCCTCTCTTGTGGAACCAACTTCCAGTTCTATTTCATATAGGCTTCGCCCTTTAAGGCTGTCGCTGATGGGTTTATCCCGTTATGCAGAGCATAAGCACTGAAAAAATTTAGTCCACGCCCACCTGCTGTGTGGGCCCCACCCGGTCCGTATAAATTACGTTAAGAGCGGGAAATCGGCTCCCATTTTTTCTTCAGCGAGCTAATATAGCACTGTCAGAAGAACAAAGAAGATAAATTGTGTAAATGACCAACCTTTGTGAAGGATGCTTGGCCCGGCAGTCGACCTCCGGTCGTCCGGTGAGTTCTCCTCCCCGAGGAGAAGATGACAGCAGTCTTATTCCAAGGTAAGCGTCGGGGAACATTTCCCAGTGACAGGTCACTACACGCTGGACAACGCCATCTTGTGTTTTTTCCTCTTATCGCCGACCCTCGGGGCGAACCGGATGGTTCCTCCGGGGCAAGGTGTGCTCAGCTGCAGCCCCCGCTGCTCATTCCCTCC
>NW_023629573.1:0-1903 GCF_014905685.2 Nematolebias whitei | reverse complement strand
TTTCTTTTATAATCAATTAAATTCTTATAAATTGGATTACCTTTTAGTACCTTAAATGCTTTATTTCTTAACTTTATTGCTTCTTTACATTCATTTGTCCACCATGGTACCATTTTCTTATCATTTTTACGCTCTCCTTTCTTTATTGAATGATCTGCTGCTTCTATTATTATCTTACAAATGTTTAAGTTTATATCATTTATATCCATTCTCATATCTACATTTTCTAAGTTTATTTGACTCAAATATCTAAATTTAATCCAATCTGCCTTATTAAAGTTAAATTTCTTTCCGAGTTTTATATTCTTATTATTTAAAGTTAATCCTACTCTTATTGTAATGGGATAGTGATCACTACCTATTGTTGAATTTTTATCAATGAACCATTCACAAATACCAGCTAAAACATTTGAGACAATTGTTAAATCAATAACGGATTCCATCCCTGTTCTTATATTGATTCTTGTTCCCCTCCCATCATTAACACATACAAGATTTTTCATTTCCATTAATTCTTCTATAACTTGTCCGTTTTTATCATTACATTTACCCCACACTGTACTATTTGCATTAAAATCCCCACACCAAATTACTTTCCCTTCCAAATATTCAATTAACTCCTCCATTATTCCAATTGATAATGTTTTACATGGATTATAAAAATTTATTATTTTAAATTTACCTTCTTGTTCCCATATCTTAATTACTATATATTCAAGTTCTTTCCCTTTCCCTAAAACCTGATATTGCATCCCTTGTTTTATAAATATTCCACATCCTCCTCCACTTCCTTCCTGTTGATCTCTTCTTACACTATCATATCCTTTAATCACAAAATCTAATGTTGTTTTTAACCATGTTTCCTGAACACAAATAATTTCTGGTTGTTCTTCAAGACTATCAATATAACCTTTAAGTTCCTGTCCGTTAGCAATTAAACTTCTTGCATTCCATTGTAATATTAACATGTACTATTTTCACCTTCTGGTCCTGGTCTCCCATCTACCTCCAACTTTTTGTTTATGTTCTCCCATGATCCTTCTTTAAACCCCAAGAACTTTTCAGCTCCTCTCACTATTATTTTGATCTTCTCAGTTTTGTGCTTGGCTTGGTCAGTGCAGTTGATAACATATGCTATGAATAGTATTAGTTTTTCTACTGATATTGTAATATTTTCTTCGGACTGTGCTTTGCTTTGCTGTAGAATTTGACTCGTTGTTTGTTGAATCTCTCTTGTTTTCTGTTCCTTCACGTTTTTAACTGCTTCTGCATAGCTTATGTTTTTAGTTATTTTAACCTGTACGATTTCTTTTGCCTTCTTCCTTACTTCACATCCTCCATACGTAACTCTATTTTTCCCTCCACAGTTACAACATTTTTCTTGTGCTTCTTCTTTACATTCTTCAAATCTGTGGTCTTCACCACATTTTGGACATCTTTGTTTCCCTTTACATACTGCTGCTATGTGTCCATACCTTTGGCATTTGAAACACCGGAGTGGTGGAGGGATATAAGGTCTGACCTGAAAATTAATATATCCTATTTTTATGTTTTTTGGCAACTCCATTCCTTCAAATTCAATGAGAATTGACAAACTTCCTACTTTTTCTCCATTCATTGTTTTTGATAATCTTTTCAAAGTATTCACTTTTCCACCTACAATTTCCACCTACAATACTTCTCTTAATTTTATCAAGATCTTCTTCCAGAGGGATTCCATAAATCACTCCTCTAATTTTTTTTATTTTCTCCTATGATTTTCTTCTCCAACACAGTTTTTTTGCAAATATTATCCACATTTAAAGCCTTATTCTTTTGTTCTTCATTTTTACAAACTACTAATAGGTTTCCATCTCTCAAAATCTTTACCATTTCAACATCTCCAATTTTCTTTTTTATTTCT
>NW_023629572.1:0-1903 GCF_014905685.2 Nematolebias whitei | reverse complement strand
GATGGGGGGAAACGTAGTTTTTTCATGTGTTACTTGGAGGAAAAGATCTGCGTTGATATGGACAAATTTTGTGTTTACATGCAACCTGAGGAATCTTCCCCCGCCCTCCAGAATCCGCTGTAGTTACCTGTAGTTACCTGTAGTTACCTGTAGTTGCCATGCCGTGTCATTAGTTGTCACTGTGAATTTTGTACATTCACCTAATGTGCATGCGTGCTGCCTCGGCCCACTCCTTTCCTCTGGGCTAAAAGCTCAGCTAACAACATCTTAAGTTAAAGCTGGATTTTGGATAAGAGTCGACAGATTTTTACTCCAAGTGGGACCGCTTCATCTAACAGCTCCACACCGGTCGCTGAGCGGACCAGAAACGTGTCGATGATGATGATGTCGAACTTTACTCCGTGATAATCAGTAGCCGATTTACTGCAGGTAAATCAACGTTCTCAATAATGTTAGCTTGTGTTTACTTTGGTTACAAAACAACCAACTGAGTTTTTATTTTTCCTGCGAGGAGAAGCTGTCCTCCCACCAGGCGGGCCGGATCTGAACGAGCCTCGGCCCAGGTGCAGTGCAGGAGGACGTCGAAGAGAGAAATGTCATGTTGGAAGAACTATTCATTTAAAATTCCCCTCATTTCTTCTTTCCAATCCATTGAATGTTTTAAGCTGCATTAAGCAAAGGAGTGACAGCCTGTTCAAGCCAGAACAGTGTCAGCCTACTGGATAAAAAATTACACATCAACCTAATGTGTGTAATCAAGCACAGGACAGAGTCCAATAAAACGACCTACAGTCAATAAAACATGAAAGAAAAAGAAATTATGATAATACAAAAACAAATCAAAAACAGATCCCAATGATCAGCATAATCATTTTAAACCAGACATTTGTATATATGTATTGAACAAACCCCACACCTCAAGGAACTTATGATGGTTGTCTGACAAAGAGTATCAAATCTCTTCAAGATAAATACAAGACACCATATCATTAAGCCATTTTTTGAAACAAGGAGGGGTAGAGGATTTCCATTCCCTCAAAATAACCTGTTTTGCAACCACCAAACCAAACATAAGAGCCTGCTGTAGAGAGATGGGAAGAGTAAGAGAGATTTTAGAGCAACCCAAAATTATCAAATGCTCATCAGGGGTCAGATGGCTGCCATAAACTTTACCATAAAATTGAAATATCTTGCACCAGAAGTCCATAAGTTTAGGGCAGGAACAGAACAAATGGCCCAGAGTCCCATCTTCTGATTTACATTTATCACACATTGGAGAGACACAGGGAAATAATTTAAGTTTGGTTTTGGAAAAGTGCAGCCGATGGATAACTTTGAACTGAATAAGTTGCAGCCTAGAATTGATGGAACAGGTTTTAATTCCTGACAGACTTTGATCCCAAAGCTCCTCTGAAATCTCACCTAATATATCAGAGCTCCAGGCCTCTTTTATATGGTTAGAAGATGGGGTCAAACTGAAAAGACTGACAAATTGGGAAATTAACTGTTAAGAAGTAGGGGGCTTTTTTTATAAGCTCATAGAAGCTGTGCTGCTGAGGTAGTGTTTCAAAGTGGGGGATGTGCTGTCTGACAAAATTACGAACTTGCAAGTATCTAAAAAAGTGGCTAGGACGGAGAGCAATTTTTGATTGGAGTTGCGTGAACGAGGCGAAATGATTATTAATGTATAGGTCCTTAATAAGAACTATGCCCTTACTTAACCAGTGCTTAAAGACTGCATCCATTGTGCCTGGTTTAAATGCAGTGTTCTGAGAAATGGGAGCATAAATGGAGAAACCAGGGAGACTCAAAACAGTCTTTATCTGCATGAGAATCCTGAATGAATTTTTAAGCACGAAATTATCCTTCAGCTGTTGGGATGGTAATGTAGGAGTCCCAATGT
>NW_023629571.1:0-1903 GCF_014905685.2 Nematolebias whitei | reverse complement strand
TAATCCTAATTGGCCTAAAACAGGTAAAGGTTATTTTGATTTCACGTCAGACAGTGTAAAAAAATGTGTGTGTCTTTAAATAGTGTATGTAAACTTCTGGTTTCAATTGCAAGTGTGTCTGTCATATTCAATAGTAAGATTTGGTATCAAACAAGAAACATTTACAAATTAGTAATGGGGAATGTTCATCTTATGTTTAAAATCACTAATAGCTTGCTTTGTGCCTTTTCCCTCCACCAGGTTGGGACACACATGGTGGAGGATCTTGACGATGCAGCAACAGAGTATCTGTATGTACTCATGCTTGGGAAGAGGCAATGTTGTTCCCAAGCTTTTGTTATCATAAATGGAACTGCTTTGGAGCATCCATCTCTTGTGGGTGCTGCTGTTGATGGCTGTTTTTAAAGCTTTTTGTGTTTTTGATGTAAACTACCCAAAGTCGTGTGCCCAGGTTTGGGATTTTCTTTAAACTATCATCTATGTAATCCCAGGACATGAATCAAATGTTAAGAAATTAATGAGGGCCCAGTTAGCTGCAAAGGAAGGGTGAATGTTGCTCATAAAGAATCATTAAATGTTATGACCTGCAGTTTTTCCTGTTACCAGTTTACTAAAATATTGATATAGTTACTTGTTAAATGGCTGAATTTTTTTACGTGTTTGCTGTAAAACTGTTGACATGAAATTATTTCTTCATCTGTACAAATGTGTATTTTTGGAGCTGTAATCAAATAATGAATTGAAGTAATGGAGCTGTTTTAATGAATTGTATACTTTTTTGACTTGTCTGTGTAAGGATGGTACCTTTTTGTGGCCCGGTTTGTGTCTGTGTTCCCTCGTGCTCCCTCGTTAGTTCTATTAGTGCCACCCTTGTCTCGTCCCAGCTGTTCTTAATCACGTCTCGTCTTGTCCCTGTATATAAGCCATCTGTTCAGTCTTGTTCGTTGTCGCGTCGTACTCGTTGGGTCTCCTGTGTTCCCCCCTGAGTCTTCCGAGTTCCCTGAGTCTTCCGTGTATCCTGAGTCCTCCTGAGTTTCCCGTGCCTTATCTCCCAGTTTATGTAAGTTTTGCTGCCCCGTCAGCCTGTTATTTTGTATCTTTATTTATCATTAAATTCCTATTTTTGTATTCTGCCGAGTTGAGACCCTGTCTGCACTCTGGGTTTGCTCCTTCCTAGCAAATCCTAACATTACGACGCGACCAGACCAGAACCCAGCGGGCAGGGTCTCTCTCGGCAAACTCACCTTTTTTCTTTTTCCCTCCGCGAGCTAAGATGGACGAGCTCCACGCCGTCCCTGTCCTTCTGCCGTCCCACTGCCGCCGTAGTGGCAGAAAACGGTTCCGTCTCGTCGGCTGAGCAGAATTTTAGAGCTGGTTCCGGTGTTTCTGTGGGAGCGGGATCCGCCGCATCACCTCCCAGGTTTCCGAAGGGGGCGAGATCCAGCGTCCCGTGGGAGCTCCGGTCCACTCCTGTTCGGTTCGGTGAGTCCGGTCCACTTGACGCCACAGAGGCGGGTTCCATCGCCTCACCTTCCAGGTTCCTGGTGGGGGCGGAATCCGGCCTCTCACCGCCACTCCGCACCGCGGCTGTCTGACCCAGCCTGACCGTACCTCCGGAGCGTATTCCCAGTGACTCCATGGGGGCGTGTTCCGCCACCTCACCTTCCAGGTTTCCGGTGGGGGCGGCACCTGTCACCACACCCCCACATAGAGACATTCCCTTCTTTCATTCATTTTCACCTGAAGTAATTTTTCAAATTAATCAAACCTTATTAGAGTTATTTCATTCAGCTAAAGCTAACCCGTCTTCCTTCGATATCGTTTTGTCCCAGATGGAGGATTTTTTATTTTCTATTCCTGGTCTTTCTTGGCTGCCCGAGTATAATTTTTTACTATCTAAGAT
>NW_023629570.1:0-1904 GCF_014905685.2 Nematolebias whitei | reverse complement strand
AATTACAGAGAAAAATCCATCAGTGAGATTAAACAGTGCGCTGTGAATGTGTTTGAGGCACGTTGTCATGCCAAGACGCCCATAGAAGTGTTTCCTGGTGTAAAGGTTAAACCCCACTCCCTAGAATTAGAAGGAAGGCGTTCATCGCCACCCCCTCCTAAAAAAGGAGAAAAAAGGCAGTATTTTCAGACTAACAAACCGCATCATGAAGGTGCACGCTGGGACAAAAAGGCTCCTCCTTCAGAGGACGAACGTGATTATCGTAAATGGGACCAGCGGAGGACGCAAAAAAATGGGAACCGAGAGGAACCCCAAAAAGGCGTACCTAGCCGCCCCCCACCTCGGACGAAACGTCCAGAGGCGAAAAAATCACAAAAATCCCAGAAAAAAGGCACTCCACCTCTGAGCTCGGAAGAGACAGAAAAATTGCGTGAAATGTTAGAAGATTTGAAACACACTGACAAGGGAAGCCGACCAAAAGCACTATGCAGTGAGGTACTCACTACAGCATCTCTGGGTGCGAATGACAACACTACAGATGTCGGTGAAACACACCAAGACGTTGCTGTTGTTGCCTCAAACAACCCCTCATCGGATGAAAGGGGGGTAATCACACACACAAACGATGACCAGTCATCGCAAGCTGAACACGCAGAAACAGCTACAGCTGTGCTGACGGTTCAGACAAACCAAGATTACACAGATAAATCTGAACGCGTGAAAAAGCGTCAGAAAAAAACCAAAAGGTTTCTGTGTAACTTTATCAGAAAGGGGGCCGCCAAAAAGGCGTACCTGTCAGTAACACTCGAAGGTGTCCTCACACACGAAGCACTCTTGGACGGTGGGGCAGACATAACAATTATGTCAGCTAAACTGTTCGAGGAGCTGAGGACAGCCGCAGCCGAGAAAAACAGGATAATACCTCTATCTGATTGTGCTATAGAAATGCAGGGTCTCTCGGAGAATAAAACAACCCTGACAGCTATAGCAATGGTTCACATGCAGATTGGCAATATGACACTGTACCACCCGGTACACGTGACCCATGTTGACTCATTCCCATTTTTGGTTGGCCAGGATTTTATAAATCGCTTCAACGCGATTATAGATTATGGTGATCAAACAATGTGGACAACAGTGAGCAAACCACTGCCAATAGAAACGCCTCCGGAGTGTGACACAGACTGCCCAACAGCAGGTACCGCGGAAGGCACAAAGGACTCCTCAGCCGAGGACACGAGCCCGGTGAGTACTCCTCTGACACCATGTGAAACCAAAGAAACCCAAGTGGTCCAAACTCTGACTCAACAAGACAGCCTCCTCTGTGAGCTGGAACAGTCAGAGTCCACCAAACACTACCTACCACTGGTAGTTAAGGGTGTAGAGATCCAAGGGTCCCACACCAACGATGCTGTACTGTCTCTGTGGACAGATAAATCAGCAATTAACCGAGCTTTCTACGAAACCTTGGTTCACAAACACGTTGGTCTAGAACTAATTAAAAAAGCTTTCCGCTTTCCATTAGTTCCCAATAGTTCACAGGTAATGACCGCAGAAGGAGTCATTAACCTAAAACTGAACTGGAATCAACGAGAACTGGTTCACCCATTTCTCGTTATCCAAAACTTACCACATGCATCCTACATAGGCTCTGACATTTTGGTAAGGTTGGGTGTCCACGTGGACACCATCAACAAGGTGCTGTGGTCGCTCAAACCAGCCACAAAGGATACTCCTGTGCTAGACACAGCGAGCCTTAAGGCTGGGCAGACCATTCCAGAGGCCTGCCAGGTTGCTAGCAACCAAGACACTACAGTACCACCTCAGGTGATTAACCTAATGGTGCGAATCCACATAATAGCTGGACAAGCTATTAGCCATAAACAGGCATATTTTCAACCCTC
>NW_023629569.1:628-1904 GCF_014905685.2 Nematolebias whitei | reverse complement strand
CTAGATACCCAGTGTAATGCTGGTCCTCTTATACCATATTTATTTAACTTTTCAAGGAGAATAGTGTGGTCAATAGTATCAAATGCTTTTTTTAAATCAACAAAAATACTAACACAATACTGTTTTTGATCGACAGCAGTAGTTATTTGTTCTATTAATTCCATGAGAGCCATTGATGTAGAGTTTTTTGCTCTAAACCCATAATGACTGCTACTTAGAATGTTTTGTTTAGTAATAAATTTATCTAATCTGGTCACAAATAATTTTTATAGAATTTTTGAGAACTGTGGTAATAAGGATATTGGTCTATAATTATTGAACACACATTTATCACCATTTTTAAAGAGAGGAACTACCTTATCTACTTTCATATTGTCTGGAAATATTCCTTTTGAAAATGATAAATTACAAATATATGTAAACGGCTCGATAACATAACTCATTATGTCCTTTACAAACATCATATCCATGTCCACCCAGTCTTTTGATCTCTTATCTGTAAGATTTTTTACTACATTCATTATTTCTTCTTTGTCAGTTCCATTAAGAAAAAAAACTGTTGTCACAACCTATAACTGAATGGTTCACATTATTGTCTACTTTTGGTATTTTAGCAGCAAGTCTTGATCCAATGTTCACAAAATGATGATTAAATCCATTTACAATTTCATTTTCATCATGGATTTCATCATCATCCTTCAGAAAATATTGTGAAATACCTGTTTTTGCTTTATGACTTTTCAGAACACTATTTACTACTTGCCATGTTGCTTTCATATCACCTTTACTTTTATTTAATAAATCACTATAATATTCCTTAAGGGGAATATTTAGTGTAGGCTGTGTGTAAGCGCCTAAAAACCTGTAAACCATGTTTATATAAGTACTGCTACTGTATGTATTTTCATGTCTGTGGGTTGCAAAAGTATTCAGCCCCTTGGCATTCTTTCTATTTCGTTGCCTTACAACCTTAACAAAAAAAAAAAAACGTTTTCTTTGTAACTAATGGACATTTACAAGATACCAAATAGCTGTGCCCCTTCGTGGAATGAACGGGGGTAATTAGAAATGCCTAAGTCCATCCATCACTGATGTGAGCATAATTAGAAATATAGTTTAGGTACCAACTTCAGTTTTGGTGTGTAGCTACAAACACACAACAAAGCTTCCTCTCAAAAACTGGATTATCAGGTCAAAATCAAAGATGTATATATATGTATATGTATATATATGTATATATATATATGTATGTATATGTATATATATGTATATATAT
>NW_023629568.1:1531-1904 GCF_014905685.2 Nematolebias whitei | reverse complement strand
TGAGCCAGAGCTCGAAGTTTGAGCCAGAGGCCCTTGTGTGTGCCACAGCTCTAACTTTGAGCCAGAGCTCGAAGTGTGAGCCAGAGCTCAAAGTCTGAGAAAGAACTTGAAGGGAGAGACAGAGCTCCAAGTGTGAGCAAGAGCTCTTAAGTTGAGCTAGAGCTTGAAGTGTGATGCAGAGCTCCAAGTGTGAGCCAGAGCTGCAAGTTTTAGCCAGAGCTCGTAGTCTGAGCCAGAGCTCTAAGTTTGAGCCAGAGTTCCAAGTGTGAGCCAGAGCTCGTAGTGTGAGCCAGAGTTCGAAGTCTGAGCCAGAGCTTGTAGTCTGTGCCAGAGCTGGAAGTGTGAGCCAGAGCTGGAACTGTGAGCCAGAGCT
>NW_023629568.1:420-1431 GCF_014905685.2 Nematolebias whitei | reverse complement strand
GAGCCAGAGCTCGTAGTGTGAGCCAGAGCTCCAAGTGTGAGCCAGAGCTCAAAGTCTGAGCCAGAACTTGAAGGGAGAGCCAGAGCTCCAAGTGTGAGCCAGAGCTCTAAGTGTCAGACAGAGCTTTAAGTGTGAGCCAGAGCTCGAAGTGTGACAAGAGCTCCAAGTGAGAGCCAGAGCTGGAGGTGTGAGCCAGAGCTCTAAGTGTGAGCCAGAGCTCGAAGTTTGAGCCAGAGGCCCTTGTGTGTGCCATAGCTCTAACTTTGAGCCAGAGCTCGAAGTGTGAGCCAGAGCTCCAAGTGTGAGCCAGAGCTCAAAGTCTGAGCAAGAACTTGAAGGGAGAGCCAGAGATCCAAATGTGAGCAAGAGCTCTAAGTTGAGCCAGAGCTTGAAGTGTGAGCCAGAGCTGCAAGTTTGAGCCAGAGCGCGTAATCTGAGCCAGAGCTCTAAGAGTGATCCAGAGCTCCAAGTGTGAGCCAGAGCTGCAAGTTTGAGCCAGAGCGCGTAGTCTGAGCCAGAGCTCTAAGTTTGAGCCAGAGCTCCAAGTGTGAGCCAGAGCTCGTAGTGTGAGCCAGAGTTCGAAGTCTGAGCCAGAGCTTGTAGTCTGTGCCAGAGCTGGAAGTGTGAGCCAGAGCTGGAACTGTGAGCCAGAGCTGGAACTGTGAGCCAGAGCTTGAAGTTAGAGTCATAGATGGAAGTGTGAGCCAGAGCTCGAAGTGTGAGCCAGAGCTCAAAGCCTGAAACAGAGCTCGAAGTGTGAGCCAGAACTTGACTGGAGAGCCAGAGCTCTAAGTGTGAGCCAGAGTTCGTACTGTGAGCCAGAGCTCGTAGTCTGAGCCAGAGCTCTAAGTTTGAGCCAGAGCTCCAAGTGTGAGCCAGAGCTCGTAGTGTGAGCCAGAGTTCGAAGTCTGAGCCAGAGCTTGTATTCTGTGCCAGAGCTGGAAGTGTGAGCCAGAGCTGGAACTGTGAGCCAGAGCTGGAACTGTGAGCCAGAGCTTGAAGTTAGAGTCA
>NW_023629568.1:0-320 GCF_014905685.2 Nematolebias whitei | reverse complement strand
AAGTGTGAGCCAGAGTTCGTACTGTGAGCCAGAGCTCGTAGTGTGAGCCAGAGCTCGAAGTGTGTCCAGATCTCTAAGTGAGAGCCAGAGCTGGAGGTGTGAGCCAGAGCTCTAAGTGTGAGCCAGAGCTCAAAGTCTGAAAAAGACTCGAAGTGTGAGCCAGGACTTGAAGGGAGAGCCAGAGCTCGAAGTGTGAGCCAGAGCTCATAGTGTGAGCCACAGCTCGTAGTATGAGCCAGAGCTCCAAGTGTGAGCCAGAGCTCCAAGTGTGAACCAGAGCTCGAAGTTTGAGCCAGAGCTCGAAGTTTGAGCCAGAGCTC
>NW_023629567.1:0-1904 GCF_014905685.2 Nematolebias whitei | reverse complement strand
ACCGCTATGTACAATGAACTGCTCTTGAGCAGCGAACTGTGAATCTGCTATAAATGTCAGCTCTCGTTTTTGCACAGCGTTGTTCATTGAACTGCTCATGGGCAGCAAACTGTGAAACTGCTATGAACATCAGCTCTCGTTTTTGCACCACGTTGTACATTAAACTTCTCAAGGGCAACAAACTGTGAAACTGCTATAAATGTCAGCTCTCGTTTTTGCGCCGCGTTGTCCATTGAACTGCTCTTGGGCAGCAATCTGTGAAACTGCTATGAACATCAGCTTTCTTTTTTGCACTACCTTGTAGATTAAACAGCTCATTGGCAGCAAACTGTGAAACAGCTATGAATGTCAGCTCTCCTTTTTAAACCGCTTTGTACAATGAACTGCTCTTGGGCACCAAACAGTGAAGCTGCTATGAATTTCAGCTCTCGTTTTTGTACTGCGTTGTACAATAAACAGCTCATGGGCAGCAAACTGTGAAACTGCTACGAATGTCAGCTCTCGTTTTACAATGCTTTGAACAGTGAAATGTTCTTGGGCAGCAAACTGTGAATCTGCTATGAATGTCAGCTCTCGTTTTTGCACCGTGTTTTCCATTGAACTGCTCTTGGGCCGCAAACTGTGAAACTGCTATGAATGTCATCTCTCGTTTTTGTACTGTGTTGTACATTAAACAGCTCATGGGCAGCAAACTGTGAAACTGCTATGAACATCAGCACTCGTTTTTGCACCACGTTCTACATTAAACATCTCATGGGCAACAAACTGTGAAACTGCTATGAATGTCAGCTCTCGTTTTTGCACAGCGTTGTACGTTGAATTGCTCATGGGCAGCAAACTGTGAAACTGCTATGAATGTCAGCTATCATTTTGAAATGCTTTGAACAATGACTGCTCTTGGGCAGCAAACTGTGAAACTGCTATGAATGTCAGCTCTCATTTTTACACAGCGTTGTACTTTAAACAGCTCATGGGCAGAAAACTGTGAAACTGCTATGAAAGTCAGCTCTCGTTTTTGCACTGCGTTGTCCATTGAAAAGCTCATGGGCAGCAAACTGTGAAACGGCTATGAATGTCAGCTCTCGTTTTTGCACTGCTTTGTACAATGACTGCTCTTGGGCAGCAAACTGTGAAACTGCTATAAATGTCAGCTCTCGTTTTTGTATAGCATTGTTCATTAAACAGCTCATGGGCAGCAAACTGTGAAACTGCTATGAATATCAGCTCTCGTTTTTGTACAAAGTTGTACATTAAACATCTCATGGGCAGCAAACTGTGAAACTGCTATGAATGTCAGCTCTCATTTTGAAATGCGTTGTACAATGAACTGCTCTTGGGCTGCAAACTGTGAAACTGCTATGAATGTCTGCTCTCGTTTTTGTATAGAGTTGTACATTAAACAGCTCATAGGCAGCAAACTGTGAAACTGCTATGAATGTCAGCTCTCGTTTTAAAACCGCATTGTACAATGAACTGCTCTTGGGCACCAAACTGTGAAGCTGCTATGAATGTCAGCTCTCGTTTTTGCACTGCGTTGTACATTAAACAGCTCATGGGCAACAAACTGTGAAACTGCTATGAATGTCAGCTCTCGTTTTTGTACCGCGTTTTCCATTGAACTGCTCTTGGGCAGCAAACTGTGAAACTGCTACGAATGTCATCTCTCGTTTTTGCATCACGTTCTACATTAAACATCTCATGGGCAGCAAACTGTGAAACTGCTATGAATGTCAGCTCTCGTTTTTGCACAGCGTTGATATTCAACTGCTCATGGGCAGCAAACTGTGAAACTGCTATGAATGTCAGCTATCGTTTTTACACTGAGTTGTCAACTGAACTGCTCTTGGGCAGCAAACTCTGAAAATGCTATGAATGTCAGCTCTCGTTTTACAACGCTTTGTACA
>NW_023629566.1:0-1905 GCF_014905685.2 Nematolebias whitei | reverse complement strand
GCCCCACTCCCCTCAGGAAGGAGGTTAAGGAGCATTAAGTGTAGAACCACTAGACTGAGGAACAGCTTCTACCCTGAGGCTGTTAGACTCATGAATCTCTAACTAGAATAATCACTGTGAAAAACCATATCATGTTGCTGCTGATCTGTTTCATGTTGCTGCTGATCTGTTTCATGTTGCTGCTGATCTGTTTCATGTTGCTGCTGATCTGTTTCAATGTTGATGTGTTCATGCGTGCACATCTGCTCACAGACTCATGTTCATGTTTGTGGTAATGTTCAATGTTTTTATGTTATGGGTGCTTAGTGTATATTTAGTTGATGTTTTTCTTAGTTCATATCTTAGATGTTATTACTGTTTTTCTTATACATTTTATTGTTGGATGTAACTGGGACCCTGTGGACATAATTTCGCTCCACCACATGTACCACATGAGGTGCGAATGACAATAAAGAAACTCTGACTCTCTTATATCAGTTTTATTTACTTTTCATATTATATTCATTCATTCAACCTTTATTTATACAGGTTAATCCAACTGAGCCTCGAGGACTCATTTACAAGAGAGATCGGATTTTAACAAAGAATGATGACAACAGAGGACAACAACGACACCAGTAGACAATCATAAAAAGCATACAAATTGAGAAGAACATTTGAAAGAAAATGGTATTAAAAAAACGAAACAGCTATGTTGTAAGGCGCTGTAGAAAACTTAAATCAGGAACAGATGTTTTGAAGCCACTTAGAGAGGTCAAAGGTCGAGAGCTTCAGATCTTTTTGTGAGATATTCCAGGAAACAGGAGCGGAGTAGGAGAAGGTCCTTTTATCTAGTTCAGTCCTCACTGAGAGAACACTGCAGGTAATGATGTCCCTCAATGAGACCAACCTGTATCAATAAAGGGTAAATTAATTGTTGGCTTTTATTTGTTTGTCCTTTCACGAGTCACGAGTTATTTGTTAACTTGGGGTGAGGTTCAGGTGGAAGGGTGGGTTTTATAGGTGTATTAGATGCATAAATAAAAAGCCTTTATTTTTGTAACCTCCTGGTATGTTGATTATTTGAGATTTTCTGTCTGTGTGAGTGTGACGTACAAACTTATTACAATATTTAAACTCTGCAACAACCAAGAAACATTTCCAGTTACTGGGGTGGGATTGGGTTAAAACCACATTTGTGTTTTATAAGCTCTATTTGTGTGAATTCTGACTCAGCACTAACATGGTTTCTGTTTATATTTTCTTCTTAATTTTATTTTGGTCTTACTTCAGCAGATTTTCAGCTGTTTCAGCTCATTCAGATGTTGCAACAACTTCTGGTTCAGGTTCAGTTTATGCAAAATCAACACAAGGTCAATAATGCAATGAAACGCTCAGGACGAGAAGAACCGTCTCGACTCGCCAAAAACAAACAAAACAAAAACAGTAACAACAAATACCAAAGCATGCAACAAAAATACAAAAACAGTAATAAGATCTAAAATATAAACTAAGAATAACGTTAACTAAAAATACGCTAAGCACTAATAACATCAAAACAATACGCCGAACAGCAGCACGAACATGATGAGCAGATGAGCACGAACACATCAACATGAAACAGATCAGCAGCAACATGAAACAGATCAGCAGCAACATGATATGGTTTTTCACAGTGATTAATCTGGTTAGAGATTCATGAGTCTAACAGCCTCAGGGTAGAAGCTGTTCCTCAGTCTAGTGGTTCTACCCTTAATGCTCCTTAACCTCCTTCCTGAGGGGAGTGGGGCAAAAAGTGTGTGTGCTGGGTGAGTGTGGTCCTTCATGATGCTGGTGGCCCTCTTCCTGCATCTGGAGGTGTAGATGTCTGTGATGGTGTGGAGACTGACTCCAACATCTTCTGTGCAGCCTTCACCACTCTCTGCA
>NW_023629565.1:0-1905 GCF_014905685.2 Nematolebias whitei | reverse complement strand
AATGTAATGATAAAAATGAAACTTTCATATATTTCAGATTCATTGCATACCAACTGAAATATTTCAGGTCTTTAATTGTTTTAATACTGATGATTATGGCATACAGCTCATGAAAACCCAAACTGCTTGTCCCAAAAAATTAGCATATTTCATCCCACCAATGAAAGACAAGTGTTTTTAATACAAAAAACGCCAACCTTCAAATAATCATGTTCAGTTATGCACTCAATACTTGGTCGGGAATCCTTTTGCATGAATGACTGCTTCAATGCGGCGTGGCATGGAGGCAATCAGCCTGTGGCACTGCTGAGGTGTTATGGAGGCCCAGGATGCTTCGATAGCGGCCTTAAGCTCATCCAGAGTGTTGGGTCTTGCGTCTCTCAACTTTCTCTTCACAATATCCCACAGGTTCTCTATGGGGTTCAGGTCAGGAGAGTTGGCAGGCCAATTGAGCACAGTAATACCATGGTCAGTAAACCATTTACCAGTGGTTTTGGCACTGTGAGCAGGTGCCAGGTCGTGCTGAAAAATGAAATCTTCATCTCCATAAAGCTTTTCAGCAGATGGAAGCATGAAGTGCTCAAAAATCTCCTGATAGCTAGCTGCATTGACCCTGCGCTTGATAAAACACAGTGGACCAACACCAGCAGATGACATGACACCCCAGTGACTGTGGAAACGTGACACTGGATTGATTGATTGATTACTTTATTCATCAGACTTGTAGTCCACAAAAGCATGACACACAACACACAAAAAAGAAAAGAAAAAGAAAGATTTAAAAAAAAAAAAAAAAAAAATCTTATAAAAGACTTGCATACCAATGTTTCCACAGAGCTGACTGATATCTTAGCGCACTAACAGAGGGATGTGAAAACATTACAATAAGACTGTTCATGGAGCTGCACAAACGACACATAAACTTGTATATCAAATTTCTCATGAGTGCCTGAAACGATCTGACATGTGCATTACAAAACATTTCACTTGCACTGCTGGACCTTGGTTTCTTAAGCAAAATTCTCAGGGAGTCATTATAAGCAACCTTAAGCTTCTGCATGCTAGCTTTTTTGAATTTACACCACAAAGGAGCCGCATACAAGGATGTACCTGGACCTCAAGCAATGTGAATTATGTGTCTCCTTTCTTCCTCCAGACTCTGGGACCTTGATTTCCAAAGGAAATGCAAAATTTACTGTAATCAGAGAACATAACTTTGGACCACTCAGCAGCAGTCCCAGGTGAGATGCTTCTGACGCAGTCTCTTGTTCAAGAGTGGCTTGACCTGGGGAATGCGGCACCTGTAGCCCATTTCCTGCACACGCCTGTGCACGGTGGCTCTAGATGTTTCTACTCCAGACTCAGTCCACTGCTTCCGCAGGTCCCCCAAGGTCTGGAATCGGCCCTTCTCCACAATCCTCCTCAGGGTCCGGTCACCTCTTCTCGTTGTGCAGCGTTTTCTGCCACACTTTTCCCTTCCCACAGACTTCCCACTGAGGTGCCTTGATACAGCGCTCTGGGAACAGCCTATTCGTTCAGCAATTTCTTTCTGTGCCTTACCCTCTAGCTTGAGAGTGTCAAAGATGGCCTTCTGGACAGCAGTCAGGTCGGCAGTCTTACCCATGATTGCGGTTTTGAGTAATGAACAAGGCTGGGAGCTTTTAAAAGCCTCAGGAATCTTTTGCAGGTGTTTAGAGTTACATCGTTGATTCAGATGGTTAGGTTAATAGCTTGTTTAGAGAACCTTTTCATGATATGCTAATTTTTTGGGACAGGCATTTTGGGTTTTCATGAGCTGTATGTATGCCATAATCATCAGTATTAAAACAATTAAAGACCTGAAATATTTCAGTTGGTGTGCAATGAATCTGAAATATATGAAAGTTTCATTTTTATCATTACATT
>NW_023629564.1:0-1906 GCF_014905685.2 Nematolebias whitei | reverse complement strand
GAGGACAGCAGGACATGTTTGAGGACAGCAGGACATGTAAGAGGACAGCAGGACATGTTTGAGGACAGCAGGACATGTATGAGGACAGCAGGACATGTATGAGGACAGCAGGACAGTGGTGAGATGTGCAGTAGGAGTGACACATAGCTTCAAGGTGGAGGTGGGAGTGCATCAAGGATCAGCTCTGAGCCCCTTCTTGTTTGCTCTGGTGATGGACCGACTAACAGATGAGGTCAGGCAGGAATCCTCGTGGACTATGATGTTTGCAGATGACACTGTGATTCAATTCAATTCAGTTCAGTTTATTTATAAAGCACCAAATCACAACAAATTTGTCTCAGGGCACTTTACAGGAACATTCGCATACATAAAAAAGCAAATTAGTAAAGCTCTCTAAGTCCAAGTCACATGTGATCAGCTGGTTCTGGTTGTCAGCAGCAAACTGGTTGATCCACTCTGAGAAGGTGCTATTTAAGAGACTGAGCTGAATACAGCACCTCAGACTGAGGAAGTCTCTCGGATGAGAGACGAAACATTTCTACAATTTTTTTTTCTTTTTTTAATGTCCAGAGGACCTGACTTAACTTTTTTGTATTTTTCTACCTGGATTATTGAGCATGCATCAGGATATTCTCTATCTAAGGATCTGTGGTGAGAACAGGGAACAGGTGGAAGAGAACTTGAAGAGGTGGAGGTATGCACTTGAAAGAAGAGGAATGAAAGTCAGCCGTAGTAAGACAGAGTCCATGTGTGTGAATGAGAGGGAGGAGGTGGGACAGTGAGGCTACAAGGAGCAGAGGTCACAAAGGTGCAGGACTTCAAGGACTTGGGGTCCACTGTCCAGGAACATGGGGAGTGTGGTGAAGAGAGGAATGAGATCATCAGAGGTACAGCACAGGTTGAACAACTGGGAGATAAAGTTAGAGAGGCCAGACTGAGATGGTTTGGACATATCAAGAAGAGGGACAGTGGGTATATTGGTAGAAGGATGTTAGAAATGCAGCTGCAGGAAAAAGACAAAGGGGAGACATATGGATGCAGTTAGAGAGGACATGGATGTAGTTGGAGTGAGGACAGAGGATTCAGAGGACAGATTGATGGAGGACTCGCTGTGATAACTCTTGAAGAGGGAAAAGTTGAAAGAAGAAGAAGGGGTATCTGATGGTGGAGGTGTATCTGATAACCTGAAGCCTTAGTTTTGTTTTCTGAATATTTCCGGTGCCTTCATTGTCGTTTATGACAGACTCGTATTTCTGTACAAACGATTGATTGGCTGCAGAATGAAACAAACACCCTGACGGTGTTATCAGGGTGGTGCAGTGCCCCAATCCTGGCAGAGCAGAGCCGGTTCATACAGGAGCTAATGTGTCCTACTGCATCACTATGTGTGCGTGTTACAGCGTGGATAAAATGATAAGAGGAAAATGGGCAGGAGGATGGAGACTGAATGGATCTGAGATAGAAAACAAGGATGGAAGGAAAAGAGAAAGGGAAGAAAAGCTGTTGTCTTTGGCACATGGAACACTTTGAATCAGGAAATAAATCCTGAACAAACCGATTCATTTGCAGCTTTTGTCTTCTGATTAACAGAAATAAAACCTGTTTTAAGCTGTGTTAATCAATAAAACCATGGATTAACCCTGTTTTTTTATGGAAGTTGACAAAAAATATATAAATGTACATCTAATATCTGATGAATCCATGGGCCTCAGAAGCATCTGTAGAGTTGGAGGGACACTATAGTGTGTGTGCAGAGTCTCTTACACCTGCAGAGTCTTACACCTGCAGCGTCTCTTACACCTGCAGTCTCTTACACCTGCAGAGTCTCTTACACCTGCAGAGTCTCTTACACCTGCAGAGTCTCTTACACCTGCAGTCTCTTACACCTGCAGAGTCTCTTACACCT
>NW_023629563.1:0-1906 GCF_014905685.2 Nematolebias whitei | reverse complement strand
TGTAAAATCCCCTTCATAAGCCCACCTTAAACCACATAATTGCATGACACATTGAACCAGAACGGCACCGACTGGACGTCATCCAGCGACGACCTTCGCTGGAGGAGACCTGCAATCCTGACGTTGGTCTCCAATCTTCATCCAGTGGCCGCATCTTCAGTTCAATCAAGGGAACCCCTCTGTATGCTGATCAATCAACACCTCCATTCGTTGTGGATTTATCGTTGTGGATTATATGACTTTTTCCAATGGATTACAGACTTTGTTTCCAAGGGGTTAAAGCATTGCTACAATGGAATTACCAACAACATTATGGAATTACCAACAACACAATGGAATTACCAAAAACATTGTGGGATTACCTCCTTTGACTTTTGTTTTTCCTTGCTGGATTACATCAAGCTCAAGGACATTCGAAGGCGTAAGTTCATGTTGGAATTCATCCCCATGGACAGGTGATGATTTCCAAAGGGGGGACTGTAGTAATCTAAGCCTCAGGTCAAAATCTGGCCCTGAGGGCCTTCCTGGAACAAGAACTGTTATTTCATTGATTTGAGTCCAGAAATACAAATTAAGCTCATCCAGAGACTTTCTAAGTGTGTCCTGCTCTGATCAATTGAAAGAACACTCTCTTTTTTTATTATCATTACTATTTTACAATATCTTGATAATCAAAGTGTGTTTAGTTCAAACCATTTTAAATGTTGAAGTGAACTACTCATTTTAAATCAACTGTGAAACAGTATAAATGATTTTTAATCCTCATTCAAAGTAGAAGTCAAGTTAATGTCTGTTACAAGAGTAATTATGCATTTTTTGATCTTCTGTCTGAAATGAGCAAGTCGTGATGTGGGTCAGAAGTCAAGTTTCGGTCAAAAACATGTTTATTGGAACGAAATGTCATGTTTAACTTTTTCAGATAGATAGAAGAGGACTGGCTCCAAAATGTCTCGGTTCTTCAAAACATCTTTCTGTCTGTTCTTAAAGTCAGAGTCAGAGTCAGAGTCAGAGTTTCTTTATTGTCATTCGCACCTCATGTGGTACATGTGGTGGAGCGAAATTATGTACGCAGGGTCCCAGTTACATCCAACAATAAAATGTATAAGAAAAACAGTAATGACATCTAAGATATGAACTAAGAAAAACATCAACTAAATATACACTAAGCACTCATAACATAAAACATTGAACATCAGCACAAACATGAACATGAGTCTGTGAGCAGATGTGCACGCATGAACACATCAACATTGAAACAGATCAGCAGCAACATGAAACAGATCAGCAGCAACATGAAACAGATCAGCAGCAACATGATATGGTTTTTCACAGTGATTATTCTAGTTAGAGATTCATGAGTCTAACAGCCTCAGGGTAGAAGCTGTTCCTCAGTCTAGTGGTTCTACACTTAATGCTCCTTAACCTCCTTCCTGAGGGGAGTGGGGCAAAAAGTGTGTGTGCTGGGTGAGTGGGGTCCTTCATGATGCAGGTGGCCCTCTTCCTGCATCTGGAGGTGTAGATGTCTGTGATGGTGGGGAGACTGATTCCAACAGATTTCTGTGCAGCCTTCACCACTCTCTGCAAAGCTTTTCTTTCTGCAGCTGTGCAGCCTCCATGCCACACATTGATGCTCGAGCACAGGATGCTCTCCACTGCACACCTGTAGAAGGAGGTGAGGACTGAGCTTCCCAGACCAGCTCGCCTCAGCCGTCTGAGGAAGTAGAGTCTCTGATGAGCTTTCTTGATCAGGCTGGTGGTGTTGTTGCTCCAGCTGAGGTTGTCATTCATGTGTACACCCAAGTACTTGTAGCTGGAGACCACTTCCACCGCAGATCCTCTTATGTTCAGGGGGGTGTAGATGTTTTTGTTCCTTCTGAAGTCCACAATCATCTCCTTTGTCTTCTTC
>NW_023629562.1:0-1906 GCF_014905685.2 Nematolebias whitei | reverse complement strand
TGCTATTTTCCATGTCTGACAGAGAATTTTATGCTTGAAAAACTGAAAAGTCACAGACTGACCTTTATATTTGAGCCAAAGCTGCTATGGAAAGACTTCATTTTATTGTAATGATTAGATATGATGATGATCAACTTCATATATAGAGATATATAAATAATACAAAATGAAACAATATTGTTATATCCATGTTGTCTGAGGTTGATTTTGCTCGTTTTAGACTAATATTGCTCAAGCGCACAAATGAATATTTTATTCACGACTGACAATTTTTTAATTAATTCCTGTTTATACTTCTGCTTTAAAGTCGCACAACAGATGGAGCGTGCTAAATAAAATCATGTAGCCATATTATTTTTAAACAACAGCTGTGTACATCCAGCAAAAACAAACATTTGAAATATGTATTCATTGCAAACAGGTGTCTGTTTCCTCTCTACATGAATCATTTCTTACAAAAAAAAAAAAGGAAAAAGGAAATTTAAAGAGTTTGGAGTAAATGGAAAAGTTTTTGTTCCGTAATCGTTTCTCCATTTTAGCCCATTGTAGTATTTTATTTGGAATTTTATTGTGAAAAGTGCTTTAAAAATTAAATGATATGCATACTCATACCCCTTGTACCATCTCGCATTATCTGTATACTTTGTACATCACTAAGGCTCCAACTTTGAATATCTCCAATTTCTACCACTTATCTGTATTCGGTACGCAGAAGTTCAAGTAAGTTTATTGTCGTTCTCACCACAGGTGGTACATGAGGTGGAACGAAATTATGTACACCGGGGCCTGATTATATTCAACAATAGCAAATATATACGTAAAGTGTAAAAGTAAATAGTATATAAGGATCTAAGATATACGCTAAACGAATGCCAAACATTATGCTAAAAAATCAAAGATATACGCTAAACACTAATAACGCAAAACAATACAACGTAACAACAACAGCCCAAACATGAACAGAAGGTAACAGTTCCAGGAAGTATCCTGGAACATCCCAGACCTCCTCTCTCCATCATCACTTCTTATGGAGGACCCTGTGGCATTTCCAGGCCAAATAAGATATACAATTCCACTTTGGAGTAAGCTGTTGGGGGAGAAGCAGTTTTGTTTGGTGTCTCCTCAGACTGATGAAGCCTTCTGGATGGAAGGTGAAACGTCTCAGCACAAAAAAAAAAAACATCCAGATGACCTGACTGAAAATTGGTGGATTTTATACCTGGATTATTGAGCATGATTTTTGGTAAAGATACACAATTGCTCCAGTGAGTTCTGGGTTTACCCTGGGGCCTCTTACAAGTGAGATGTGCCCAGAAAACTTATAAAAGGAGACATCCAGAGGATTTCCTAATCAGATGCTTGAACCACTTCACTGATTCTGAATGACGCAAAAGAGCAGCAGCTCTGCTATGAAGCCTGGCCACCCTAGGAAGGAAGCTCATTCAGCTGCTTGTACCCAGGATATCATTCTTTCAGGCATGATCCAAACCTCATGAGCAGAGGAGAAGGTTGTTATGTAGACTGACAAAGGCATTGAAAGCTTTGCCTTTTGACTCTTTGCTTTCTTCACCATGACGGAGGATGAGGCCCAAATCCATCAATCCATACTCAGAATATTTTTTATCCCAAATAAATTCAATTCAATTCAAAAATACTTTATTAATCCCAAAAGGAAATTAAATGTTGTTGTAATTCGTTATCCTCGTTTCATTAAGAGATATTGTAGATACTGATTGCTGCAGACAGGAAGGATCTCTTGTAAAGGTCCGTCCCACAGCGGAACCAAAGAAACTGGGCGCGGATGCCATCCGATCCGTCCACCCAGACTCGGCTGGCCTCTTGGTTCCCCCGGACTGCAGGACCACCCGAATGTTGGGCAGAACTCCTCACAGAGCGATGGCCACTC
>NW_023629561.1:1032-1906 GCF_014905685.2 Nematolebias whitei | reverse complement strand
CCTTTCTGTAGGTTTTACCCCAATTCATGAATATTTAAGTAAATGCTCTCTGGCAGTGTTACTTTTTATGTGCTTATTTCTTAACAGATACTAGATTACCAAGCTCTTTGTAGTGTATTTTACTCTAAAGCACTGAATTTTTATAAACCTGCAACTTTTCTAAAAAGTCTCACAGCAAATCAGTTTAAAGACACTTTTTAAACCGTTCTGTTCCAGAAATTTGCTATTTTAACAGTTACTCATAGAACCGGGAAGTGAAAAGAAAAAGAAAAATTGATGATGTGTCAGGATTAATCAGTCCTTCTTCAGAAAAACTGTTATTCCTGTTCTCCTGTCTCATCCTCTATTTAAAATTAAATAGGAAGATTTAATTTTAGGTGGTAACTTAAACAGAAAAGTTTCTTTTTCCTGATAAGTTTACTCTTATTTAGTGATTTTGCAATTAAACGTGTATTATCTTTTAAGCAAAATGAGTAAACTTTTCAACTCTGTGAATATTTGAACCGTATCTTTTAAAAAGTTTCTAATTTTTATTTTGTACCTTTTCTTTAAGGAATTACCAGTGAATAAAAATGTGTTTGGTAAATGCCTCTTTGCATAAATACCTCTTACTTTTTAAGTGCAAGATAACAGTGATTATTCAGCTTTGAGGAACGTATATTAACTCAAAATTCGTCTTACAGAGAAAAAAAAAAAAAACGTTTAATTTCACTAAAATACCTAAAACTGAAGTGAAACTGTGATCCCAAGTTTCTCCAGGAGGGGGCAGTGTTTAGCTTTTTACCAGCAGGAGTCTATGACGACTTCCTGTGACGTTCGGTTGACATCCTGTTTTTAGCCGCTTAGCTTGAAGTTAGCTTCGGCTAAACTCGGT
>NW_023629561.1:0-932 GCF_014905685.2 Nematolebias whitei | reverse complement strand
CCTAAAACTGAAGTGAAACTGTGATCCCAAGTTTCTCCAGGAGGGGGCAGTGTTTAGCTTTTTACCAGCAGGAGTCTATGACGACTTCCTGTGACGTTCGGTTGACATCCTGTTTTTAGCCGCTTAGCTTAAAGTTAGCTTCGGCTAAACTCGGTTAAAATCAACATTTCTGAACGAATTTAAGCGTAAACGTGGCGTTCTTTCAACAAGCACGACTTTTTAGCATGAAACAAGAGTTTTTTGGGACATATGGCAGCTTTATTTAGTGATTTTAAGCACGGCAAAGTTCATTTCCGAAATGGAGGAAGTGACGTGACACGCCACTCATCCGGTCGTTAGCTGTTAGCTTAAAATTAGCATTGCTAGCGTTGTTCAAAAACATAATTTAATGACGGATTTTAAACTCTAACGTGGCAAAATTTCAGCGAGTATGCTTCGAAGAACTTAACCAGCGTATCAAAATACACTTTAAAGCACTTTTCAGCTTTAAAAAGCAGATTTTATTTCCCTATGAAAACGAGTCTTCATTTCCGGGTCACGTGACTGAAATCACCAATGACAGAGCGGCACGGGAATGAGAGGAAATGACGTAGGCACGTCATTCACTTTCTCAGCAAATCAGAGCGCTCCACAACAGCTAATCCAACCAATCACGAAGCGTTTTTTCCAACTAGCATGTTAGATTAGCCTGAAATAAGTTCGTCAACTTTTCGTCTTGTAAACTGTCAAAATGCACCATTTCTGTTAAAAATTGTAACGAATCAACTCTGAGCTTAGCTGAGACTTCGTCCAGTCTTTAAAACGTTTCTCCATCTATTCAAAATACTCGTTCAAACTTATCAGAACCGAACCGGACCAAAACCGGGTCTTGCAGCAGAACCTCCATCCTTTTAAACAGAATAAACGTTTTCCACAGCTCATCAGCTTAGTTA
>NW_023629560.1:0-1907 GCF_014905685.2 Nematolebias whitei | reverse complement strand
TCTCAGCCTTGTCTGAATTTGAGTACCATTTTGTTAAACCGTAACAGGAGGAAGGGCAGATACCAAGATGGAGATTAAATAAGGCTAATTGGGACTTATTTAAATATTTAGTAGATATCCAATTTAATAAACTAAATAAAAACATGTTTAGCGATGTGGAGATGTGTCATTCAAAGATTGTATCTGTCATCATTACTGAAGCTAAAACTTCAATTTCCAAAACTAGAGGTAGAGGAATTAAAAACATCTGTTCCCTGGTGGAATGAGCATTGTAGCAATGCTATAAGAGAAAGAAATAAAGCATTTAAATTAATAAGAAAATACCATACCATAGAGGCGTTAATACAATTTAAAAAACGGCAAAAAAAGGCATGTTGGAGACAATATTGCAACTCGATTGGAAGGGAAACCAAGCTAGCGGCGGTGTGGAGAGTTATTAAAAAAATGAATGGTGTTAAGAAAACTTTGTCTTTACCTGTTCTAGAACTAAATGGGAAGATAGCAGGTAGTAATAAAGAGAAAGCAGAACTATTAGCAGAAACAATAATTAAAATACATAGCTCTGAAAATATATCTGAAGATATAAAAAGAAATAAAGAAAAAATTAATATCTGAAAACACAGACATAAATGTTCAGAGAATAATTTCAGATCTAGATCTTGATATGCCCTTCAATATAAATGAGTTACAAAAAGCTATTATTACTTCTAGACAAACAACACCAGGAAAAGATGGAATATGTTATACAATGCTTAAACATTTAGATAAATCATCAATTTTTGTTTTATTAAAGTTCTTTAACTTGATCTGGAAAACTGGACATATTCCTGTAGAATGGAAACAGTCAATAATAATTCCCCTGTTAAAACCAGGGAAAAAGGCAAATGACCCATCTAATTATAGGCCAACTGCAATTACCTCACAATTAGGGAAAATAATGGAAAGGCTCGTAACAGATAGACTTACATATTTTATTGAAAGAAAAAATGCATTATGCCCGTATCAAAGTGGTTTTCGCAAAGGTAGAAATACAATGGATGCAATATTGTGCCTAGAATCAGAAATAAGAAAAGCACAAACAAATAAAGAATTGGTGATAGCAGTGTTCTTTGATATAGAGAAGGCATATGATATGTTATGGAAGGAAGGATTATTGATTAAATTAAGGAACATGGATATAGGAGGTAAAATGTATAACTGGGTTTTGGATTTTTTATATGGAAGAGAAATAGAAGTGAAGGTGGGGATGAATTACTCTACCAAATACTCTGTTGAGAATGGTACCCCGCAGGGAAGTGTGTGTAGCCCAATTCTTTTTAATATCATGATAAATGATATATTTGATGAAATAGATTGAACAATAGGTAGATCATTATATGCAGATGATGGGGCTATATGGGTGCGAGGACGCAATCTGGTACATTTACAGAAAAACATGCAAAAGGCTATTTCGAAAGTAGAAGATTGGGCTAATAAATGGGGATTTAAGATGTCAATAGCAAAATCTAAGGTAATTTGTTTTTATAAAAGACATAAGGATGTTAAGCTAACTCTTTATAATCAAACTCTTGAACAGGTAAAGACAGTGAGGTTTTTAGGTATCATTTTTGATGAAAGCTTGACATGGAAACAACATATTGAATCAGTTCAAAATGAATGTAAAAAAGTTAATTTATTAAGATGTCTCTCTGGACAAGAATGGGGAGCATCAAGAAAAGCACTGTTAGGAGTATATCAGGCCCTCATGAGGTCATCATTAGATTATGGATGTATAGCATACATGGCAGCAGCAGACAGTCATTTACGAAAACTGGATACCGAGCAAACAAAAGGACTGAGAATTTGTACGGGAGCTTTTAGATCGACTTCATTAGCGGCGCTACAGGTAGAAACTGGTGAAATCCCGT
>NW_023629559.1:0-1907 GCF_014905685.2 Nematolebias whitei | reverse complement strand
CTTTCCTGATATTCCAGCATCAGGTTTGAAAGATCCAAACTGGAAATCATAAAGTAAAGAGGAATGGGTCAACAGATACTGACTGCATCAGGTTTGGTCCTGAAGGTTTGATTTCAACATTCTAATAGACTTATGCATTATTGTCCAACAAGGAAGTGACTAAAAATAGTTCACTCTGAAGATAATAATATTTTAAAGTACAAAGGTTGTTAAGAAGGTGAAGAGGAGACGAATAATATCTGATTGGTTGAGCTGAGAAATGAAAAGGCTGAATGTGATTCAAATAAGTGATAAAGTTTTCAATCACATTTGACTCTTCAAGAGAATTGTGTGTAAATAAATCAAACAATGATGTGTTTGAAGCTTTAAGGTCAAAATGCAGGTAAATCCAGTCAGAAATGTTCTTTGTATAAAACTAAACACTAGAACTCGACCTGACTGGATAAATGTGGATCCAGCAACACAATTCCCTCAAAAACTACGTTTCTACTGCAGCTTTGCAAAGTATTACTGTGTGAATGTAAAATATGTCGTATTTAATTGTAATATGTTTCTTCTGAGTGTTTTGTCTGGCTCCATGTTACTTCATTAGTTGGGTCCATGTTTGGTTTGTGATGAACAGAACTCCACAATCAAATCAAACCATCCAGTGGCTCTATTGTTGTGACGATGCATCCCATGATGTCCACTTGTGTTCAAGTGTCAGCTCAGTTTGTGTACAAGTACTAGATTGTATGATGTGTTGAGTGTTGTATCACAGTTTCATGGTGGCTGGCTCTGCCTTCAGCAGGAGCAGTTCTGTTCGCACTTTCATGTTTTACCAGAGCTCTTTGTAATTATATTTTTATAAAGTATGCTATATTTTAAAACTACACACATATTTTACATCCAACATGTAGATTTTTATTCAATAACAATAAAATGAAGTCGGCTCTTATTAAAGAAGGATGTGACAGTGTGAGGTTTGAAATGTTATTTTTCTTATTAAATGTAACAATAGACATCATTATGATGATGTCACTTTTAAATGTGACTTGAATTGTGTTTGATTTGTGCAACAACTGTTCCATGTGATCTCCGCAAACCCACCTGGAGCACGGCCTCCAGGGAGACTAAATAATCAAAGAACAAAACTATAATGATCCAAAGAGAAATGACTTGTGATCTGAAACATAAAGATCCATGAAATCATGATGAAAACACACTGATCGTGACATCATCACAGAGAAATCATCTTCAGTGCTCTTTATGAAATGGAAGAAGTTACAGGAAGCAGCTTTATGTCGTCCACATGACGTTTATCATTTGAAATGATGGAGTCATTTTTACATTCACATATTAATAACAGCTTTATGGTGAGAGTTACTGATCTAAACAATTGTAAAATAGTGTAAATTCATTAAAGTATGAAGGAGATGAAGGTGTAACATTCCTTGAACTCATCAGAACATCTGGTCATAGTGGATGTAGTTTGAGCGTTTGAGTCAAACTGTACAGATGACCTTATGAACAATCTCAGGTTATTGTGGGAGATCATTTGTGATCTGTTACCTCTTGAAATATGTTTTGAGGATGACTCTCAGCTACTGCCACATCAGCTGCAGTTCAGTATCTGACACACTCAGTACTTGTGATTTTTGGTTCAATTAGCTGTGGTGGCCATCTTGAATAGGTCGACTCCTAAAGATAGATTTACTTACAAATATTACTTTTAGCGACTTTGACTCAAATCAATCACTAATTTCATAACATAATTTGAGAATGTAAAGGATAAATAAAGAATCATTTTAACTCAGATCAATGAGATTTCTAACTTATTTAGCAGATCTGGTGAGACACGTGAGAAATCATCAAGGTCAAACCAGTCTCTCATCTCCACTAGTGATGGTCAACAAATTGAACTTGTA
>NW_023629558.1:0-1907 GCF_014905685.2 Nematolebias whitei | reverse complement strand
ATATTAACCTGATTTCTTCTTTGAATGAGGATTAAGAATCATTATTACCGTTTCACAGTTAATAAAAATGATTAGTTCACTTCAACATTTAAAAATGGTTTGAACTAACACAATTTGATTATCAAAACATTTGTAAAATAGTAATGATCATAGAGAATTGTCCTTTTTTACTTGATTAATTCAAGAAAGAAAGTCTCAGGATGGGTCAACCTGTATTTCTGGATGCAAATCAAGGAAATGACAAGTTATGTCCCATATGGTCCTTAGGTCAAGGTTTTGACCTTCAGGCCTAGTTCACTACAGTCCCCCCTTTGGAAATCATCGCCTGTCCATGGGGATGAGTTCCAAACATGAACTTACGCCTTCGAATGTCCTTGAGCTTGATGTAATCCAGCAAGGAAACAAGAGTCAAGAGTAATCCAGCAAGGAAAACAAAAGTCAAAAGTAATCCAGCAAGGAAAACAAAAGTCAAGGTAATTCCACAATGTTCTTGGTAATTCCATTGTGTTGATTATAATTCCATAATGTCGTCGGTAATTCCATTGTAGCAATGCTTTAACCCCTTGGAAACAGAGTCTGTAATCCATTGGAAAAAGTCATATAATCCACAACGGTAAATCCACAACAATTGGAAGTGTTGATTGATCAGCATACAGAGGGGTTCCCTTGGATTGAACTGAAGATGCGGCCACTGGATGAAGAGTGGAGACCAACGTCAGGATTGCAGGTCGCCTCCAGCGAAGGTCGTCTCTGGGCGACGTCCAGTCTGTGCCGTTCTGGTTCAATGTGTCATGCAATTATGTGGTTTAAGGTGGGCTTATGAAGGGGATTTTACATAAGGCCTTAAACTATATGCACCTGGTGTGTAAGCTATTATGATTGGGAACAGCTACAACTACCAGTTAAGGGGTGGAACATGCTGAAAAGGGTAACTATAGGGGTTTATACCTATAGAAGAGTGTTCCAAACTATTTTTCCATTCCTAACTTGGTTTAAGTTAGCTTTACATGGCAAAATATAGTTTGGTTCAATGTCTGTTGTCTTTTAGACAAACGACTTGAGATTGGGTGTTTGGTTTCCCCATAAATGTTTTTGGAAGTCTATGGCAAGACTCATCAAAAAGAATTAGCTATCCCCCCGAATAGAATTGTTCGAGTAGGTTCGGCTTAAGCGTTGTGAGATCAATGTAGATTATGGTACTTAAGGTAGCATTAATCTACATTGACTCCGCAAAGATTGCAATTTAATGAATGAACTGCATGTTGGCATGGTTAAAGGCCTCTTAGTCTCTAACTTAACTACACACAAAATTCATTCTTGCTTGGGGTGTTCAGAAACAATACCAAAACCCAATTAAACGATGTCTCAACATCGACAAAACAGTGACTAAGCAACCAGTAAAACAACATTTCAACATTGACAAAAGCAGTGATTAAGCAACTAGAAAACAACGTTTCGGTGCACCACTCACTCTGGATGTCAGATTTGCTCTATGTTATCGCGTCTGGTAGCATAATCCTAACAGGCGTCACCCCCCTTCGGTCATGGGAGACCGCAAACACGGGTGAGGACGTCGCTCCATGAGCTAAAGTTAGGTTGTCCTTGAGTAGTTTTAACTGTTTGCGCAGCTGAAAGAGGACTTTAAGGTCTGGATTGGAATCCAGTTCACCTTTCGATGGAGTGTATTTGTCTGGGTCAGTCAGATACAGCATCATCGAGTTAATTGCAGGATCCAACTTCTGAAGTTGGATGATGTCTGGGTCAGTCAGCATTGGGCGTACAGAAACTGTGTTATCAGCAGGTTTAGCTGCAGCTTGTGCACGTGTGACTGCCATTACCTCAGTTGTAGCTTGTGACGACTGAGTGTTGAGTAGCCAGGAGGGGTCGAAGGACCACGTGGGTCCGTC
>NW_023629557.1:0-1907 GCF_014905685.2 Nematolebias whitei | reverse complement strand
ATATTTATAAAGTCAAGGGGTGTGCTGGTGTTCTCTCTACCCTAAATTTTTTTCCCAAGACATTAAGGGATCAAGGAATTCAAAATCTTACTTCTAACCTACAAAGCCCTCAACAGACTAGCTCCATCTTATATTACAGATCTTATTGTTCCATATTTTCCTAAAAGAGCAGTGTGCTCTCAGACTGCAGGCTTACTTGTGGTTCCTAGAGTTTCCACAAACAGAATGGGAGGAAGATATTTCAGTTATCAGGCTCCTCTCTTGTGGAACCAACTTCCAGATTCTGTCCGTGAGGCTGACACATTGTTCAGTTTAAGACTGGACTTAAGACTTTCTTTTTTCATAAATCCTATAGTTAGGGTTGGTTTGAGTTTCCTGAGTTGTCCCTTAGTTATACTGCTATAGGCTTAAGACTGCTGGAGGACAAACTGACCACATTTCTTCACTCTGCTACTGTCTTTACTCTTTTCAACCTGTTTTGCATTTGTAATTATTTTTCTATCCTTAACATGTTTTTTGTCTTTCTTCCAATAGGAGATTCACCTGCAACTACATGAGCTGCCATTCTGTGTTCGTCTCTCATTCCTGTCCTCTCAAACCCAGCTGGTCGAAGCAGATCAGAATCAGAATAATAAGCTTTATCATCATTGTACTGAGAAAGCGAGAATATGGCTGCTTGTCCTGAGCCTGGTTCTGCTGGAGATTTGTTCCATTTAAAAGGGAGTTTTTCCTTTCCACTGTTGCCATTGTGCTTGCTCAGGATGGGAGACTGAGAAGAAGCCAAGATTTAACGAGTCTGCTGGTTTCCTTAGATGAGAACTTTTACTAATTGGCTTTTTTATGTATGTGAACGTTTCTGTTCAGTGCCCTCAGATGACTTCTGTTGTGATTTGGCGCTATATAAATAAACTGAATTGCACTGAATTAAGGGCAAATGTAAAAAAAAAAGTTGTTTAAACTTACCGTATTTTCCAGTCTATAGGACATACCTGACTATAAGCAGCGCATACCGTTTTTCCAAATAAAACACAATTTTGTACATACTTAACACATGCTGGTGTACAAACCGGATTCCAAAAAAGTTGGGACACTAAACAAATTGTGAATAAAAACTGAATGGAATGATGTGGAGGTGCCAACATCTAATATTTTATTCAGAATAGAACACAAATCACAGATCAAAAGTTTAAACTGAGAAAATGTATCATTTTAAGGGAAAAATCTGTTGTTTCCAAATTTCATGGCGTCAACAAATCCCAAAAAAGTTGGGACAAGTCCATTTTTACCACTGTGTGGCATCCCCCCTTCTTCTTACAACACTCAACAGACGTCTGGGGACAGAGGAGACCAGTTTCTCAAGTTTAGAAATAGGAATGCTCTCCCATTCATGTCTAATACAGGCCTCTAACTGTTCAATCATCTTGGGCCATTCTTTGTTGCACCTTCCTCTTTATGATGTGCCAAATGTTCTCTATAGGTGAAAGATCTGGACTGCAGGCTGGCCATTTCAGTACCCGGATCCTTCTCCTACGTAGCCATGATGTTGTGATTGCTGCAGAATGTGGTCTGGCATTATTGTGTTGAAAAATGCAGGGTCTTCCCTGAAAGAGATGACGTCTAGATGGGAGCATATGTTGTTCTAGAACCTGAACATAGTTCTCTGCATTAATGGTACCTTTCCAGACATGCAAGCTGCCCATGCCACAAGCGCTCATGCAACACTATACCATCAGTGATGCAGGCTTCTGAACGGAGCGTTGATAACAACTTGGGCTATCCTTGTCCTCTCTGGTCCGGATGACATGGTGTCCCAGTGTTCCATAAAGAACTTCAAATCGTGACTCATCCGACCACAGAACAGTCTTCCATTTTGCCACACTCCATTTTAAATGACCCCTGGCCCAGTG
>NW_023629556.1:0-1907 GCF_014905685.2 Nematolebias whitei | reverse complement strand
TAGTATCACTCAGCTCTCTGTGAATAGTAAACAGCCATCAGTGTGCTAATGATCCATTGTTAGGCTGATGGTCCTTCTTGAGCATGTGATCAGCTGGTTTTGGTTGTCAGCAGCAAACTGGTTGATCCACTCTGAGAAGGTGCTATTTAAGAGACTGAGCTGAAAACAACACCTCAGACTGAGGAAGTCTCTTGGATGAGAGACGAAACGTTTCTATATTGTTTTGCTTTGTGTTGTTTTTTTGTTTTTTTTTTAATGTCCAGAGGACCAGATTGAACTTTTTTGGATATCCTCATTTCATTTAGAAATTTTATAGATACTGATGGCTGTAGACAGGAAGGGTCTTTTATAAAGGTCCATCCCACAGTGGATCCTAAGAAACTGGGTGCAGATGCCGTCCGATCCGTCCACCACTTGTCTGGCCTCTCGGTTCCCCTGGGCTGTAGGACCACCCGAATGCCGGGCAGAACTCCTCCCAGAGCAATGATGATGCTGATTTTCTGGATTTATCTGTCTTTTGCACAGTTTTTCATTCTAGTTCACAAACACACTTAGTACAGTTGTTTTTCTACTGTTGGATAGTGCTTAAAACACCTCTTATCTTTCAACACTTCTCGGTTTTTATTGGTGAATTGGGCTCTGCTAGCTCTTGCTAGTGTTAGCTTAGCATGGCTGCTGCTTCTCTCCCTGCTTCCTCTGTTTTCACTTGCTCTGTGTGCCAGATGTTTAGTTACTCCTCTACCTCCTTTAGTGGTAATGATACATGTAACAAATGTAGTCTTATGGTAGCTTTGGAGGAGAGGCTGTCTGAATTGGAAGCTCAGCTCCGTGCTGTATAAAAACCAGTAGCTAGCCAGGTCCCCTTAGACAGCGTGGAACCACAGAGGCTAGCTCCCGTTAGCGGTCCTCCAGCAGACCCTGAGCAGCCGGAACCCCAGGCCGGCTGGGTGACGGTCTGGAGCAAGCGTAGTGCTAAGGCTAAGCCCCCAGTTCACCACCAACCCGTTCACGTTTCTCATCGATTTTCCTCGCTCAGTGACACACCCGCTGAGAAGCAGACCCTGGTTATTGGCAGCTCCATAGTCTGAAATGTGGCTTTAGGGACTCCAGTGGCCATAGTCAAATGCATTCTGGGGGCCAGAGTGGGTGACATAGAGTCTTATCTGAAATTGCTGACTAAGGCTAAGGCTAAATACGGTAAGACATACACATACACATCGGGGGTAAAGACACTCGGTTACGCCAATCGGAGGTCACTAAAATTAATGTTGCTTCGGTGTGTGACTTTGCTAAAACAATGTCGAACTCCGTAGTTTTCTCTAGCCCCCTCCCCAACCTGACCAGCGATGACATGTTTAGCCATATGTCGTCGTTTAACCGCTGGGTGTCCAGGTGCTGTTCTGACAACGACATGGGCTACATAGATAACTGGAGTTCTTTCTGGGGAAAACCTGATCTGATGCAGAGAGATGGTATCCATCCCACTTTGGACGGAGCCGCTCTTATTTCTAGAAATATGGCTAATTTTATTTATCCCCCAAATTATTGACAACCCAGGGTCCAGTCCAAGAAGCAGAGTTGTAGTCCTCCACAACTCTCTGCTGCTTCTCCTCTGTTACCCACCCACACCCACACCCACATTGAAACAGTGTCAGCTCACCCACGGCTCAAATTAAATAAACCAAAAATCAGCTCTAAAAATAAAAACCATAAAAATATTATTAAAATAAACACAGTTACTTTACCAGAGCAAAATCATAAAATCATTAAATGTGGATTATTGAACATCAGATCTCTTTCCCTTTTTCCCTGTCAGTTTACTTCCGGCGAGCTGATGGACAGCAGCTCCCTCCGGCTTCTCTGCAGTCTTTTATCATCAAACTGACCCGTTTTTCGAACCGGACTAA
>NW_023629555.1:0-1908 GCF_014905685.2 Nematolebias whitei | reverse complement strand
ATATATATATATATATGAAAAGGTGTACAGGTGTGCAGTGGAGAGCATCCTGTGCTCCAGCATCAACGTGTGGCATGGAGGCTGCACAGCTGCAGAAAGAAAAGCTTTGCAGGAAGTGGTGAAGGCTGCACAGAAGATGTTGGAGTCATTCTCCCCACCATCACAGACATTTATACCTCCAGATGCAGGAAGAGCCAACCTGTTGAACCAACCTGTTCCCCCACTCGCCTGTGGGGGCGCTGCACCAAGAACTACTGAAAGAAACTACACAAAAACCTCTGAAGACACGTCTTTTTCTGGAAATAAAAACAAAAACGGAGTGGCATCAAGTTTTAGCAGTTTTAGGAGTTATATTTTGTCATTTTTCAAAAATGGACTCAGAAGACCATGGAGAATATTGTTTTTCACACAAGGCAGCTGACGGCTCCATATAAGGTAAGAGAAATGCGTGTTTGTTTGCCCTGCGTTGTACTCCACTTCTTGCTTGTGGAGCGGGGCCCGGTCTGTTTACTTTCACACTGTACTCAAACTGTGCTTGAGTTTTCTTCTCCCGAGACCTAGGTTTTAGCCCGGGCCAGAGTTCGTCTTTTTGTTCCGTGACAGAGTTTGATGGCGCGTTCACACCTCCCTAAATGAACCAGACTTTCTAGGAAAACGAGCTAGAGTTTAATTAAAGCGAACTAAACAGGGCTGGTGTGAATGCACCCTAAGTGTAGAACCATTAGACTGAGGAACAGCTTCTACCCTGAGGCTGTTAGACTCATGAATCTCTAACCAGAATAATCACTGTGAAAAAATCACATCATGCTGCTGCTGATCTGTTTCATGTTACTGCTGATCTGTTTCATGTTACTGCTGATCTGTTTCATGTTGCTGCTGATCTGTTTCATGTTGATGTGTTCATGCGTGCTCATCTGCTCACACAGACTCATGTTCGTGCTGCTGTTCGATGTAATGTTTTTATGCTACTAGTGCTCATTGTATATTTAGTTGATGTTTTTCTTAGTTCATATCTTAGATCTTATTACTGTTTTTATTTTGCATTTTATTGTTGGATGTAACTGGGACCCTGTGTACATAATTTCGGAACGACAAATAAAGAACCTTGAATCCATATATATATATATATATATAAAATACTAAAATAAACTACTACTTACTACTTGTACTATTATTCGCGGTTTTTCACTTATTGTGGGGCTTGAGGGAACGGATCCCCCACATTAAACGTGGGACTACTGTATTCAACATAACTGCTCAGGGGCCACAGTTTCTGAAAGCAGCAGCTCAGGGGCCGGACATCCTGAGATTAAAGTCTTTATATAAATAAACCAAGTATTACAATGATCTGTTACCTTTTAAATGTGGTTATTTTATTGTGTTGAATCATAAATGTAATTAACAGAACCCAAAACCCAGACCCCCCCCCCCCCCCCCCCCCCCCCTTTTTTTTAAATGAAGTCATTGGTGGGCTAGATTGAAGTCACCCGCAGCTCAGAAATGGCCTGTGGGCCTCCAGTTGAATCGCCCTGTGCTATAGACTTAGACTGCTGGAGGACAAATTGACCACATCTCACTCTGCTGTTGTCTTTACTCTCTCTTCATGTTTGTTTTTGCATTTAGTTCTATCTTTAACATATTTTTCTTTTTCTTTCTCCCCTACAAACTCCTTATGCTCCTGCCATTCTGTGTTTGTCTGTGTCTCTGTCCTCCCTTTCCCCAGTCAGTCAACGCAGATGGCTGCCAGTCCTAAACCCCATTCTGTTGATGGCTTCTTCCTGTTAAAAGGGAGTTTTTCCTTTCCACTGTCACCTGTGTGCTTCTTCAGGATCTGTGCTTCTTCAGGATCTGTGCTTCTTCAGGATCTGTGTGCTTCTTCAGGATCTGTGTGCTTCTTCAGGATCTGTG
>NW_023629554.1:0-1908 GCF_014905685.2 Nematolebias whitei | reverse complement strand
TTTTTTAAGCTTTCCTCTGCTTTGGTGTGCGATGGAAGCCCTGCACCACCATCTGCGCAGACACCTCTTGAAAAATCTTTTCTTTTCATTTCATTTCGTTCCATCTAGCTCGCTCTGCACTTGTTCATCAGCCAGCAAACAGAGAAATGCCTGAACTTCAGCATTCGACCACGGTTGTGCCATGATTATTTGTTTTACCTTATAAAATATTCCAAAATAAGCTCCTCCGATTTCTTGGTTGTCTGTTATGGTGGGTGAAAAAGAAAATGGTGGATCGGGATTTCTGGTGGAAGACTGAATCTCCGCCCTCCACCAATGAATACGCCCCCTGACCAATCAGTGACCTACAGTGCGCTGATGTCACATCTAGACCCTACAAGAACCAGACCTGGGACCTCAGAGAATTAGGTCCCAAAAATGGGGTGGGTTCCACCGCTAAAGGCATTGTGGATAAAACACGCAATAGGCCACAACTAGTTACATAGGAGTACCAAAGGGCCCTGTGGATAAGGGGCTTTGCTCACCCGGCTGTTTTTTTAGTGGTTCCGTCAGCTCCTGAGTTGGCACCCTTCGCAACTCCCCCTCTGTCCGTCCTGCTCCGGGTGCTCTAAGCTTTTCCATCTTCTCCACTATATTTTGAGCAAGAAGGTCTAGGTTTTTGTTAAGCTGTTTCTTATATTCTTCACCCTCTGACCACTCATCATTACTTTCTTCGGATTTGGTTTCTTTTTTGAATCTACTTGTGAATAACCTTAGTCGCTCTGCTTTTATTTTCTCGTCTGTATCTAAATCTGAGTTGTATTTGAAAGTATCCCTGTACTTACCCAGGTCTGGAGTGGAGCTCGCAAATGCGGGACGGTGATGAGAGGCGGGAATAAAAGCTCTCTCTTTTGGCCTCACGTCTCTTAGGCTTTCTCCTTCTGTTTTGATTTGGAGGGGGGGTATATTCTCTTTAACCTTATCTTCCACTGGTTTGCTTTTGTCTTCTCCTTCGCTTGCCGACTCTTCAGGGGTATGTGCGAGGGAGCTTTGCTCACTTCTCAGGTCTATCTCTGACTTTTTTTCTTTCCTATATTCTCTCATTTTTGCCAATTCCTCTGCATACTCCTTGCATCTTGCCGCTGCTCTTGTTTCAGGGTCTATGGTGATCCATCCCAATCCTGTTACTCTGGTTATCATTTTTACTAAGGGGTCATACTCAGCTGAGGGACTAATTACGGACACTATTATTGCATCTCTTGGTGTTTCTATCTGTTGTACCCACCATTGTAACCATTTTTTAACTTCCTTTTTCGTTTTTACTTCACCTGGGTCTTTTAGTACTACTGTCTGAACTCCCTGCCGGACATTTGTACAGTAAAACACCCCATTTTCCTCTATATATTTTGTCAGAGTTTGTACCAGGGTTCCCTTGTCTACCCTGAGATTGCTTCCTTTTAGTATTTCCTTTATCGTTGGATGCCAGGTGCCGTATCCTTTTCCGTACAGGATGATTTGCAACTTTGTCACTCCTTCTGCTGACTGTCCTACTAAACCCTGTTCGGCTAACCTCTGGCTGTTTGTCTCTCCTTCTACTGGCTCTTTTTCTCCTTGGCATGTCTGAGTCGGCTTGGATCCTCCTAGCTCTGCACTCGTCGATGCCCCTTCCAAGGCCATCGTTATGTCTTTTCTTGTCGGGTCAAGGTTGTCGGTCCTCAAAGTCTCCAGACTTTATCCTAACGTTTTGGACTAGGACAGACTAGCTGCTTGCCTACGACTCTGAATTATGGTCAGTAACCCTCATACAATTATGTAGATGAACAGATGCTCAGATATATTCATCATTTAACACGGATTCCTCATTTTTCTGGACTGAATAAAACGTGCATTGAATTTAAGGAAATGCAAACGTGAGACGTCATTTATATT
>NW_023629553.1:0-1908 GCF_014905685.2 Nematolebias whitei | reverse complement strand
ATATATAAAAATTGGGGTTAGGTTAGGGAGTGGGGCCCTGTGAGCTTTAGTGCCCAGGGGCCTCTGGGGTTGCTAATCCGGCCCTGGCTCCAGGGTGGGGCTCTGTTAACCTATGTCCAGGCACAGGACATAGAGCTTTGTGCTTTTTTAAGTCCATATGACTTTTTAGAATAGGCCTTTGTCTGGCCTGTCACCTAGAACCAATCTGCCTTGGGAGACCCTACCAGAGGCAGTTACAATTGCCCCCAACAGCATAGCTCCTAGGATCGTTCAGGCTCACAAATACCTCCACCATGGTAAGGTGACCATTCAAGGATTCAGCGATTCAATATCTGTTGCAGTTTGTCATTTTTGTCATTTCTGTTGCCCAAATTGATTTTATGTTTTTTTGTTAGTTAGTTTGTTTGTTTTTTGTCTTGGTTAGGGTTCAGAGAGTCAGAGAGGTTTTATTGTCATTTCGGCTACGTACAAGTACATTTTGAAATGCACCAGCGTTCCTTCAGGATCATGGTACAACAGAACATTACGTGCAAAAACAATACAACACAGTGCAGATACACAACACAACAGAACAATAAATACAAACAGACCTATAATAAATGCAAAAAGACATCTAACCTAATCTAAACATTCTAATCTAAACAAGTAATTAAGAGACAAGACGAGAGACACATGTTGATTAGTACATGTGCAGGTGGTACATGAGATAGAAACATGCCCTATGTGGTTAGCAGCATAACATTTTTCTATTTTTATAGCAGCAGAGATAAAAAACCGAGTAAGATGCAAAATTGCGAAACTTGAGCAGATTGCAAAAACGTGCAAGTAAAGAAGTCACAAACAGTACAACACATTTAGTTTGTGTGTGTCAGAGTCCATCATGTCTTCATCAGAGTCCATCAAGTAAGCCAGAAATATCAGGGTTCACCTTTTTCAAGATGTCCTGATGCATGCTCAATAATCCAGGTAGAAAAATCTAACAACGTTAAATCAGGTCCTCTGGACAGATAAAAAAAAAAAAAACTTTTTTTTTTTTTTAAATCCATCCAGAGGACCTGACTTAACTTTGTTTGAGCTTTTTCAAGATGGCACCTCCAGGTTGAATATGCTACATATTGACCCATTTAAGTTAGAAACGATCATAAACTTAGTGTCTAAACCTGTTGTTGAATATGAGGAATGTCATGGTATATATTGAAATAATAATTGAGTGGCAGCCACTTTGAAAATCCAATATGGCTGCCAGAAAGTATAACATTTTCCATTGTTTTCCATCGTGTGTAACCTACAAGAGCAATTAAATATCATATTCAACCTGGAGTAGTAATGCGCGATATATACGGTACATGGTAGAAATGATAGACATTTAGCCTACGATAGAGATCTGTCTTCTACCGGCTAACCGCAGTAATGCTGTGTCTGATGTAAAATCAGACTTGTCAGATTTAATCGTTACTTTTTTACAAACCGGATTCCAAAAAAGTTGGGACACTAAACAAATTGTGAATAAAAACTGAATGCAATGATGTGGAGGTGCCAACATCTAATATTTTATTCAGAATAGAACACAAATCACAGATCAAAAGTTTAAACTGAGAGAATGTATCATTTTAAAGGAAAAAATCTGTTGTTTCCAAATTTCATGGCGTCAACAAATCCCAAAAAAGTTGGGACAAGTCCATTTTTACCACTGTGTGGCATCTCCCCTTCTTCTTACAACACTCAACAGACGTCTGGGGACAGAGGAGACCAGTTTCTCAAGTTTAGAAATAGGAATGCTCTCCCATTCATGTCTAATACAGGCCTCTAACTGTTCAATCGTCTTGGGCCTTCTTTGTCGCACCTTCCTCTTTATGATGCACCAAATGTTCTCTATAGGTGAAAGATCTGGACTGCAGGCTGGCCATT
>NW_023629552.1:0-1908 GCF_014905685.2 Nematolebias whitei | reverse complement strand
GACCCCCCACTTTTACTATGAAACATTAGTTCAGGCGGCGCAGTTTCTCTTTCTTCGTGAACAAATTCATTCCACTTGATCAATAGGAGAATACTCAAGCCACTAAAACTCCACTCCAGGTTTTCCTGGTTACCTCCAACTCTACACACAGAGCAGAAATTGTGCAGGCAGCAGCTGCTGAGTCTCCTGCTTCGGCAGAAAATGCACACAAGTGGAGAAGATTGCCAAGATGGCCGCGCTCAGAGCAGTGGCAGTTTCACAGGCTCCCGGTACCATCCCAGTTTTTAGAAGTTTTGATATTGACTCTGTGCCTGATTCTGCGCGATTTATGCGTGTGAACTATAGCCGAACCGAACTGATGAGAATAGGAGCGGATTTGCCACGAAATATAGCAGAAATCAGAAACAAACTCAAAACTACGCTCGGCAGAATGCAGATCTTAAAGTCATCTACCTGGAAGCTGAAGCAGAGGCGTTCCAGCGGGCAGAAGAGGAAGCGCTGCTCCCAATTTAAGAGGAGAGGATGCCGGGCGGGGGTTATGGTGAGGTTACGTGCTAACACTAAAGCCGGTAAACTCCCCATGCCGTCTCTCTTTCTGTCGTATGTCCGCTCGTTGGACAACAAGGTGGATTTACTTCGTCTGAGAGCGGGCGCCTCAGAAGAGATGAAGAAGTGTGTGGTGCTTTGCCTCACAGAAACGTGTATTACAAGCGAAACGCCGGATACAGTCTTCTAGCTGGATGACAGACTTTTTTTTTTCGAGCGGACCGCTGCAGCGAGCTAACGGGGAAATCACGGGGAGGCGGAGTATGCATTTACGCGAGTAAAAGATGGTGCACGAACTGTACTGTTGTAAATAGCTCATGCTCTAAGGCTTTGGAGCAAATAACAGTGAAATGTCGGCCACATTATCTACCCCGCGAGTTCACGGTGACTTTTATCACTGTCGTTTACATTCCTCCGGACGCTAATGCTAATGCTAATGAATCACTGCAGGAGTTTCATGATATCATCAGCTCGCTGCACAGCAAACACCCCGAAGCTCTTTACGTTGTAGCCAGAGACTTTAACCACGTGAATCTAAAGGGCCGTCTCCCAAGCTTTTATCAACATGTGGCAATTCCAACACGTGGGACCAACACGCTGGACCGTGTTTACACAAACATAAAAGATGCATACAAAGCCAAACCCTGCCCCCACCTAGGACTGTCAGACCACATCTCAATCTTCCTGGCTCCTGCTTACATGCCCCCGCTGAGACTCTCCAGACCGGTACAAAAGAAAGTTAAATGCTGGATCCAGGACAGTGGCCCCATACTGAGAGATTGTTTTGACCGAATAGACTGGCAGGTTTTCAGAGAAGCTGCTGAAAATGGAGGATCGCTTGATCTAGACCAATACACATCCTCAGTTCTGGGTTACATTAGTACATGTACTGACACCGTCTCCACTATCAGATATGTTAAAAGCTACCCAAGTAAACATTGGCTGAATGCAGATGTGCGCACCCTGCTGGAAGCCAGGAACACTGCCTTCAGGTATGGAAACTCAGAGGACAAAACAAGCAGAAAATGCTCAACTGACTCTTCTTCAAGCTGCACAACAGATGACCTTGAACACTGCCCCACCACAACAGCTTCCGGCTTTTCCACGCCCACCACCACCCCCTGGCCTTTGGCCAGGCTCACAACAGCAACAACCACGTGGGTACGCAGGAGGGCCACAGCCATGCTTCCTGTGTGGAGGGACTGACCATTGGATGAGAGACTGTCCACAAAAACGCACCACATGGCGAGGGTGTGGCCGACCATTCCAGAATCGAGCACCAATGCCACCACGGGAGCCATGGCCCATGAACCATGAACAGAACTTTCACCCAGGCTCCCAACAATCGGTTGGTCGAAGCCA
>NW_023629551.1:0-1908 GCF_014905685.2 Nematolebias whitei | reverse complement strand
CTCTCTGCTGCATATGCTTTAGACAGCACGTCATTTTGTTCAACCTGTTGATCCAGTTTGTCTTTGAGAAGCAGAGAAATTTTTGCTAACCGTTCAAGGCTCAGCTTTTCATTCTCTGCCACTGTGGCATTTTCTGCTAAACTGTTAAGTACCATAGTTTTCTGAATTTCATCCATCTGTTCTAACGGTGTGCCAATTATCTGATTTGTTAAAATATTTAAAGCTCCCTGGATGATGTCATCTTGTTGACTGTCATCTTCTGACTGGGAGTCTGAAGGGTCAACGTTTTCCTTTGCCATTATCTTCTATTTAAAAATTAAATAGGAAGATGTGGTGTTTTAGGTGGTAAAATAAATCAGAAAAGTTTCCTTTTTCTGATATAATTACTCTTATTCAGTGTTTAAGCAATTAAACGTGTATTATCTTTTCAGCAAATGAGTAAACTGGTCAGCTCTGTGATTATCTGTGACTGTATCTATCAAAAGTTCTCACTTTTTCATTTTGCACCTGCTTGAGGATTTATCAGTGAATGAAAAATGTCCTAGTAAACGCCTCTCTGGGCATAAATACTTTACTGACTTTTAATGGTAAGATAACATAACAGTATAAATCAGCTTGAGGAACGTTTATTAACTCAAAAATGCTTATTTTAAAGAAATACGAGCGTTCAATTTCACCAAAATCCTAAAAACGAAGTGAAACTGTGATTTCAAGTTTCTAACAGGAGGTGGCAGTATAACCTTATTTTATTTTAACCCTGACACTGTTAGTGGCGACCAGTAGGAGTCGCGATGACTTCCTGTGGCTTTGGTGACATCCGGTCGTTAGCCGTTAGCTTAAGAATTTAGCATCGGCTAGCGTAGTCCAAAAACACCATTTAATGACGGATTTAAAACTTAAACGTGGCAAAGTTTCAGCGATCAGGCTTTTAATAATTGGAACAGCGGTTCAGAACCAACTTTAAAGCGTTTTTCAACTTTAAACAGCAAATTGAAATTCCCTATGAAGACGAGCTTCATTTCCGGGTCACGTGACTGAATCAACCAATGACAGAGCAGCAGCGGGTGTGGGTTTTACAACCTGACATCAGAGGAAGTGACGACAGACACATCACTCGTCTCTCCAGCGAATCAGAGCGTTTCAAACAGCGGTTTTCGACCAATTGCTGCTCGTTATTTCAGCTATCGTGCTAGCGATTAGCCTGAACATTCCGGTCAACCTTCATCATTAAAACTGTCAAAATGCACAATGTTATGTTAAAAATGTGACGAATAAACTCTCAAAAGCGTTCTGAGACGGCGCTTAGTTCAAAACAGCAGTTTATCCATGCAAACGACTCGTTCGAACGAATCAGAACCGAGCCGGAACAGAACCGGGTCGAGCAGAACCCGTTCCTCTCTGCACCACAGATTAAACATAATCAAACGCTTTCCACAGCTTATTAGCTCACAGATAACAGATGTACCATTTCAGCTTTCAAATGAACCATTGACGTAATTTCAGCTCTAAAAACACAACAACTGTAAACTTTCTCTGAACACCACAGCTGCAAAACACTGCGTTTCACAGTCGAAACAGAACTCTGCACTCTTAAGCTAATTTCAGTTAAGATCAGATATGCCAACATGATAACTTCAATTGTTACACGAATAACAGTCCATTTATGATACCGTACGAGGCCACCAGTATGTAAAAACAAACGTACAGGCCGCCAGTATGTAATGAGCATAATACCTGTCAGATAAAATTCATAATTTAAACGGATTCTTTCATTTTTCTGGACTGAGTAATATCGTGCATTGAATGATTAAATGTGACGTGAGACGTTAATTTTCTTTGACCCATCAAAATGAACGTGGTAATTTATTAACAGAATCAAAATTTAACATCAAACATTTACATTAATTT
>NW_023629550.1:0-1908 GCF_014905685.2 Nematolebias whitei | reverse complement strand
GGAAGCTCAGTCCTCACCTCCTTCTACAGGTGTGCAGTGGAGAGCATCCTGTGCTCCAGCATCAACGTGTGGCATGGAGGCTGCACAGCTGCAGAAAGAAAAGCTTTGCAGAGAGTGGTGAAGGATGCACAGAAGACTGTTGGAGTCAGCCTCCCCACCATCACAGACATCTACACCTCAGATGCAGGAAGAGGGCCACCTGCATCATGAAGGACCCCACTCACCCAGCACACACAAGTTTTATCCTTTTCCCCTCAAGAAGGAGGTTAAGGAGCATAAAGTGCAGAACCACTAGACTGAGGAACAGCTTCTACCCTGTAGTGAGTCACGTGAGGTACGTGTCACTTGTTGTATGACAAATATATGGATATATATTTATGCATACTTTAAGTGACACGTACCTCACGTGACTCACTACAAACTGGTGGCCCGTAACGTGTTCATGAATGACTGTTAATACGTGTAAGATTGATGATTTAAATGTTGGCATGTTGAAAAGGTAACAGTTTATCAGCTGTGCTGAAACCGTGCGTCTTTACGCAGCGCAATTGGAGCTGCGCGCTTGTATTACGCTGGCAATGTTTTAAAGCTGAAATTGTGTCATTAAGTCTTGTGTAAGCTGAAATTGTACGTCTGTTACGTGTAGCTAAGCTGGCTTTGAGCTGTGGAAACGCTTTATTCTGTTTAAACTGTGTTGAATTCGCTGTTCTGGTCCGCTTCGGTTCTTTGGACCGGCTCGGTTCTGAAACAGGTTCGAACGAGTTGTTAAATAGCTAGAAAGACGTTTTGTCACGGAGCGCCGTTCTCTGTGCAGCTCAGGGGGTTATTCGTTACAAATCTTAACAGAAAAAGTGCATTTTGATGGTTTAAAAGACGAAAAAGTGACGAACTATTTTACGCTAATCTAACTTGCTAGCTGGAGAATACGCTTCCTGATTGGTTGAATTCACTGTTGTGGAGCGCTTTGATTGGTTGAGAAGTTTGACTGACGTGCTACGTCATCTTCCTCTCACCCTGCGCTGCTTTGCCATTGGTGATTTCAGTCACGTGACCCGGATATGAAATTCATTTTCATAGGGAAATAAAATCTGCTTTTTAAAGCTAAAAAGCGCCTTTTAAAGTGATTCTGAAACGCTGTTAAGTGCTTCGAAGCCTGCTTGCTGAAATTCTGCCACGTTACAGTTTAAAATTCGTCAAAAAATGATGTTTTTAAACAACGCTAGCGATGCTAATTTTAAGCTAAACAGCTAACGACCGGAGCTTAAACTACGCTTAAAATCACTAAATGAAGCTACCAACAGTCCCAAAAACTCATGTTTGAAGCTATAAAGTCTGATTGCAAAACTTTTGCCACTCTTGTGTAAAAAATCCGTTCAGAAATGTTGATTTTAACCGAGTTTAGCCGAAGCTAACTTCAAGCTAAGCAGCTAACAACAGGATGTCAACCGAACGCCACAGGAAGTTATAGCACCCCTAGTGGACAACACAAAAAGTGACGGAGTTATAATTGTTGAGGTAATACTGACATCTCCTGGCGAGACGTGAGATCACAGATTTCACTTCGTTTTTAGGTAAAGAGTGAAATTAAACGTTTTCTTTATTTTTCTGTAAGACAATTTCGAGTTAACAAACTTCCTCAGAGCTGAATAAAACACTGTTATCTTACATTTTAAAAAGTAGTAGGTATTTATGCAAAGAAGCATTTACCAAAAAATTTTATTCACTGATAAATCCTTAAAACAGGTTCATAATAAAATTAGAAACTTTTTAAAAAACAGATACAGTTACAAATATTCATAGAGTTGAACAGTTTACTCATTTTGCTTGAAGGATAATACACGTTTAATTGCAAAATCACTAAATAAGAGTAAATTTATCAGGAAAAAGAGATTTTCTGTCTAATTTGCC
>NW_023629549.1:0-1908 GCF_014905685.2 Nematolebias whitei | reverse complement strand
AAAAAAAAAAAAAAACTAAAAATAAAAGCATCAATTTGCAACTAAATTAAAGTGTTGGGTTTATAAAAAACAATGCTAAGAAAACATGAGGAAAAAAAAAATCTGTTTATTTTTCCTGAAAAGTTTTTGTTCATTCACATTTGTAGCCTAAAATTTAGAACAGATATTCTACCACAGCTACACATTTATTAACCAACACCAGACCTTTCTGTCATGTGTTGTAGGCACGAAAATCAAAATAAGGATACTTAAAAAAATACAAATATACTGCTGTTTATATAATATGTTTACACTTTATTTAGTAAAATAAAGTTAATAAATATGTGAGTACATTTATTTATTTATTTGAAACGAGACAATATTAACAAAATAATGTGTGTAAATTTTTTTGTCTGACTGCACTCACACCAAAAACAGTGAAGCCGTATCAGGTGAAGGGATGAAGGCAAATCTTTTAAATATTCTTAAATTATCTTTAGACTCTCCAAAGTCAACTTCAGATATTTGAACAATACAAACCAACTCAACCAGCCTGTTTACAGCAGATGTTTCTAAGCACTGGTTAATAATGTGAGGTACAGTAAACCTGAATAATCTGGTCTTGCTTTAAAAATGGGATTTGTCATCACTCTCCCCATCAGGCGCCATGTGTTCTGTGTCCACACACGTGCTCCGCTGGGCTACCACATCCACCTGTGCAGCAAGACACCATTTGTCTTTGGGGATGAGGAAACTATCATGTCACACCTCACAAAGGTGAATGTTTCATGTGGGTCTTAGTAATGTTGGTGAGTCCACTGGACAGTATAATCTTCACATGTTCGGGTAATAAAAGTTTATTTGTTTTTCAGACTAATGTCACTGTTGTGGAAAGAATATGTCTGTTTGTACATAAATTCATTTAAATATGGCACAAATGTTAAAAGCTGGTTTGTGGTATATGAAGGGAGTAAATCAAAACAAACAAAAAACACAGTATATAGACTATTTAACTTGTGATCAGTTTCCTGCAAACAGTCTGGTTTTTCACCTTGAATGCACATCAAGTTGTATTCAACATCCTTACTGTTGATTTTGTGGCACAAAATAAAAGTTTTTTTGTTTGTTTGTTTTTTAACAGGAAAGCACTTGCTTTACTGAGAAGGCTTCATCCATATTTTGGGCCCTGTCCAGAGTGGTGGCTTCCTTTAATAATGAGCTGGAGCTGACAAGTCTTCGAAAAGCTTTGGAAGAAACTTACTGTCATTCAAATGCCAACACAAAAGCACAGGAGCACCACAAGGTAGCTCTACAAGTTATTTTCATCTCTACCAGGTATATCCCTAGAACAAGAGATTTAGGAATTTACTGGTATTTTGCTATGTTTTCAAATAAAACAAACATTTCTGTATAATCTAATATTAAAGCTGTACATTCGTACAGTTACTGAAAGGCACTGGACCAGAGTCATAGGTTCTAATTTTCATGTAAACATTACCTTTAGTTTTTATTTATTTGCAGTTATTTCAAGTACATGTATGTGTATCTATGTTTGTGTGTGTGTTGGAGACAAGGTGTTGAACTCAGCAGTTTACCACATGATCCTTGAGGCCCTGGGCAGACAGCTGACAGCAGAAGAGCGATTTGCTGTACAGGCTCTTACTGCTGACCCCTCACTCTCGACATCTTACTCTGAAGAGTTTTACCGTACCCGTAAGTCCTGTTTGTGTGGTTTCTATTTCATTTTGGTATCTGTATATGTTTTTATTTAGAATACACCTTGTAAAAGATAACTCATTTTCTAATGAGCTGTTCACAGTCCACATTAATTTTGCACATTGCTGCAAATACACTACGTTCTATTAAATATGTTTAAAGTTGTCCCTCGTTTATCATGGGGGATCCATACCCTGATATATATATATATAT
>NW_023629548.1:0-1909 GCF_014905685.2 Nematolebias whitei | reverse complement strand
AAATAAAAGCTGAAAGCTGCTGACATTTGCTGAAAGCAGCTTGTTTGTTTTTCTAAATCACCGCAGTTTGTTGTGATCTTGAATGTGGTCCACATCAACAGGACTCCAGACCTTCTGAAGGTCTTCAAAGGATTTTCTTTGGACTTCGGCTGCTTCTTCACTCTATTTCAGTCTAATCAACCAAATAAACCCATCTTGTGCTGACATCATTCAGCTAATTTTAGCTATTAGCTACATTTTCAAAGTTTATATTTTTAGCTACTGTTTCAGTGTTTTAGTTAATTTGATCGTTTTGCTACGGTTTTGTTGCTTTTAAATATTAGTTACTGGTTTTTTTATTCAGCTTTTCAGCTACTGTTTAGTTGAGTTCATCTTTAAGCAACAGTTTTAGCAACTGTTCAGCTTGTTTTAGCTTGTGTTTGGAAGGTTTTGGATACTGTAAACCTATTTTAGCTCATCGTTGAAGGGTTTAGGTACTGTTATCCTGTTTTAGCTAGTGTTTTTAAGGTCTTGGCTAATGTTAAGCTTTTTTTAGCTCGTGTTTTGAAGGGTTTGGCTGCTATTCAGCATGTTTTAGCTCATCGTTGAAGGGTTTAGGTACTGTTCATCCTGTTTTAGCTAGTGTTTTTAAGATCTTGGCTAATGTTAAGATTTCTTAAGCTCGTGTTTTGAAGGGTTTGGCTGCTGTTCAGCTTGTTTAACTCATGTTTGTAAGGTTTTAGCTATTGTTAAGCTTGTTTTAGCTTGTGGTCTGAAGGTTTTGGCTCCTTTTTAGCTTTTTATCTCATGTTTTGATGGCTTTGGCTACTGATTAGCTTTTTTAGCTTGTGTTTTTAAGGGTTTAGCAACTGGTGAGCTTGTTTTAGCTTGTGTTTGGAAGGCTTTGGCTACTGTTCAGATTTTCTATCTTGTGTTTTAAAGGGTTTAGCTACTGTTCTGCCTTTTTTTTAGCTACTATTCTGTTTGTTTTAACTCTCCTGATTGATCTGTGGTAAATCAACAGGTCTCTGGACCTTGTGAAGGTCTTTAAAGGGTTTTCTTTGAACTTCGGCTGCTTCTTCACTCTGTTTCAGTCCAATCAACCAAACCTTGTGGTGCCATCGTTCAGTTCCTGGTCCTGCTTTAGAACTTTGTTGGTTGTGTCTAAAAATAAACGTCTTTAATGTGTTGAAATGTGCAGCAGAAGTCTGTCAGGACGGAACATCTCCTACAACAAGCGTCTGTCTGAGGGCAGCTGCAGCCCTCCCTGGTGGTCTAGTGGCTAGGATTCGGCGCTCTCACCGCCGCGGCCCGGGTTCGATTCCCGGTCAGGGAACATGACCTCTTTTAAAACTGGCTCAAGGGTTTTTTTAAGAGGAAGCTCAAGTTAGGACAACGGTCTTGTAATCTGTTGAACTCGTCTCCATCAGCACTGCTCCAGATACATCTTCTAAACGTTGCTTTTGGTCTTCGGCTGATTTATTCCACTTATTGTCAGCTCAGCAGCTGAACATTTTCAGAGGAATGTTTGAGATTTGTTTCTTAAGCCACTTAACCCCGACCTCTGAGTCTCTCAGATGGATACAGGTCTGTGGTTCCAGGTTCGGCTCTTAAGGAGCGGGTGTTTATTCCTCCAAAACATCCAGTTTTTATAAATAAACACGTCAGATCGATCGATTTGTTCAAACTGTGAAATTCATCAAACTTCAAACAGACTTTAGTGTTTTTTCTTCTACAGAAATTCAAGTAAACTAGACAAACGTCATTTCCTGTCAAAAATTCAGCGTGAACGCTCGTTGCTAAATTATTTCTGCAGAAAGCTGCTGAAGAAGCTGAAACCAGCTGAAACGGTTTCATGGTTAAATGTGAGCTGAATTTGAACAGCTGACATTTGCTGAAAGCAGGAAAATAAAAGCTGAAAGCTGCTGAC
>NW_023629547.1:0-1909 GCF_014905685.2 Nematolebias whitei | reverse complement strand
TGGCTGTGGAGAGAGATGATCATTTTCTCATTTTGTAAATTAGAATTACTCCAGAAGTTTAAATTCAGTGCATTCAAAGAGCTTGTTTTTCAACCACAACTCATACATGTAAAATTAATGATGTAAGAATGTACTAAATGTGACCTCAGAGGTTTTTTTGGTTATTGTTATAATGTTTTTTATTTTATTTTACTGTCAAACATTTTGTTTGTCGAAGTCAGTTTTAACTGAGAAAATTCTACATTTTTAAACATTTTCCTGCAGGAAGTTACCGTGTTCCCCCAGAGAGTCTAATTGGTTCACTCCCCCCGTGGATCCGTCAGTCCTTGACATCTTCCTCAACGGGAACTGGAGCATGTCCAACCCCTCCCCTTCCTGTCAGTGCAGCACTCCGAAAAGGACCATCATGCTGCCCGACTGTCCGCTCGGCGCTGGGGGTCTTCCTCCACCACAGGTGAGTCCAAGGCTCTTTAGTCTGTAAATCTGGATTATTTTCTTTTACAATACGACTCCTAAAAGATGTCAGGGCCTCTGTACCTCTGAATATGTTTATCAAAGGGTGACATTCTGCAACAATCCAACACTAAATATTGTAAATAAAACATAAATCACTGACAAAACGGTGTAATGAAAATGCTCATCATGGGAAGGCTTTATTTAGTTCCAGTCAGCATCATTTTTTATTCAGAAAAGTACTTACTAACAGAAACTTTGCATTGCATTGCAAAATGTAAATCAGACTTTTGTAGAAAAGCACCAGACGTGGGACTAAAATCGATGTTTGTTAAGCTAGTTTCACGCAAACTAAAACCTGATTTAAAAGTGCACCCATATGCCATGTCGTTTACTTTTATCAGTGTTGTGAAAACTTTTCCACAGCGGAGCAGCCCTCAGGACATTTCACACACAGCATAAACTTTACAAAGGAACTCACCTTTTCTGCTCTCAGTACACCCGGGCAGATTTTCACGTCTCATCCTCTACGAGTCAATACGAATTCTTTATGAAGCGTTTCTTGAACAATACATACACAGACAACCGTGACTCGGTTTGACCTGAAATGATGTAATCCAGGCCGGGATCGATGAGCGGCTCAGGGAAAACCATCGTGATGCAGAAAGAAAGTGAGGTTATATTTGAACCAAATGATGTCCAACGCTGTCTCCCAGTGATGGTGAGAAATTTAAGGTTTAGAAAGAGAAACCACCATCTGTCATCTGCGGGCAATCATGTATTCACCTGCTGTCTGAGGGACAAAAAAGAGCGGTTTTATTCTCTTATATGGTAAACATTAAAGAGAAAAAGCAGCTACTTCACACAAACTTTTGTGCATTATTTTTACTGTTAAATACTGCTTATATATTTTTTAACCCTGCCGCAGAGCAAAGAGGGAACTTAGATTTACCCTCTGATTGTCCGGTTCATATTGTAAGCTGAACAGCGTCAAAAATAAGCAACGTGCTGACGTCCATTTTGGTGTGTGGCTACGTCTGATGTAAGAAAGGTCAGTATTGAAAATTGAGTTGCCACATCAAATTTCAAGATGGCCACCACCAGGCTGCTCCCTTCTTCAGGGGTCGTCACAGCGAACTAACTCGCATGAAGACTTGGCAATTGTTTTTATGCCGGATGCCCTTCCTGATACAACCACAAACCACCGATCCACCACAACCCTCTGTGTGGAGCAGAGCGCTGCTATCTAGGGCACCCAGGGGAGCAGAAGGTGGGTGTTAAGGGCCTTGCTCAAAGACCCAAATTGGGGAAAACGAGGGTGGAGGCAGCTGTGGGTGTTTCACCTTTGCCACCCACATTTTGATGTTGTCGGCCTGGGGAGTCGAACTGGCTACTTTTCAGTCACAGGTCCAACTTCTCTATCCTCTGCACCACCACACACACACACACACACACA
>NW_023629546.1:713-1909 GCF_014905685.2 Nematolebias whitei | reverse complement strand
GATACTTCATTATATAATGATCCTTATGTGTGAGCCATCTTATCTTACTCTGTGTCATTTGATCTGAATTGTATGTTATTATAATGCTTTGGTATCACTGTTTGTGGAATGATGGTGTCAGTAACAGCTGGCCAGATGTTTATCATTCCCCTCCACTATAAGGAACCTTAATGATGTTTTCTTTTGTGAGACTGTTCTTTATAGTATCTGTCTGGGTTTGGTTCTGTCAACACTAGGACAAGACTAGGATCAGAACCAAGGCAGAGCAAGCATTGGGAGTTTTGTGTACTTGTACTGTGTTGACTTTCTGTATTCTGACTGTTCCTCCAAAGCTTTGTGTTTTTAGATTTGATGAAATCTACACCTGATTGTTTGAGAATCTGTTTTTTCTGACATCTTTAATTTTTATTGTATTTGAACCTATTCCCTGTATACCGCATTAACTAGGGATGCACAATCCACTTTTTTCCCCACTTCCGATACCGGTACTTGTGTTTTAGTATTTGTCGATACCGATCCGCTGCCGCTCTGATACAGAAAGACAGTGCTGAATTAACAAAAATGGCTATATCATGTCCAGATGACAATTTAGCCATTTTTGTTGTTGTCTACCTGGATGGTAGAGCTTACAAACCCAGTGCTGAATTAACTTAAAACATTTGTTTTTTTTTAAACGCAGACATGAATGTACTGAATTACATATTTATTGAAAACTGTGCACCAGAGCAGCACACTTAAACACACCAAGAACTTCACAAACTTGGTCAAACGTAAAAACAACACAACTTTAATTTGTTCAGTCAGTACACTAAAGCGTGACATCACTCAGAGCACAAAGCTCAGAATTAGAGTGAATAGATCTGCTGAGTCATGGATCAGTCACATTGTCACCAGTACCGGATCCAGAAGTTTTTCCTGATATCTGTACCGATACAGGTATCAGATCGGTGCATCTCTAAAATTAACCTTCCAAGGTAAAAGTTTACTTTATCTTAACCAGCAGTGTTCCCCTACCATTATACAAGCAGGGCGCCCTGCCCCGTCAACAGAACCAAGCGCCCCGTCTACACCCCCGCCCAACCACCTGTCAGCACTGACGTAACGCTAAACTGGCAGCTCGCAATACAGGTGCACAATTTAAAAAACTAAAGGCAGCCTCTTCCCTCGTGCTGAACCCACATGCTGACACCCCCCCC
>NW_023629546.1:0-613 GCF_014905685.2 Nematolebias whitei | reverse complement strand
CCCCCCCCCCCCCCCCCCCCCCCAACTCGAAAACTGTCTGTACAAACAACATGCGGCGAGATGAGAGCCCCGCTATGGCAAGTTATGTAGGGGAAACACTGACCAGTGGTTTTTACTTAGTTTACAGGTCCTTCTCAAAAAATTAGCATATTGTGATAAAGGTCATTATTTTCCATAATGTAATGATAAAAATTAAACTTTCATATATTTCAGATTCATTGCACACCAACTGAAATATTTCAGGTCTTTAATTGTTTTAATACTGATGATTATGGCATACAGCTCATGAAAACCCAAAATGCCTGTCCCAAAAAATGAGCATATTTCATCCCACCAATGAAAGACAAGTGTTTTTAATACAAAAGAACACCAACCTTAAAATAATCATGTTCATTTATGCACTCAATAGTTGGTCGGGAATCCTTCTGCATGAATGACTGCTTCAATGCGGCGTGGCATGGAGGCAATCAGCCTGTGGCACTGCTGAGGTGTTATGGAGGCCCAGGATTCTTCGATAGCGGCCTTTAGCTCATCCAGAGTGTTGGGTCTTGCGTCGTTCAACTTTCTCTTCACAATATCCCACAGGTTCTCTATGGGGTTCAGGTCAGGAGAG
>NW_023629545.1:0-1909 GCF_014905685.2 Nematolebias whitei | reverse complement strand
CATTCTGTTATCATTATTACAGTAATACAAGTTCATAATATCACTAGAATCAAGCTCATTTTTTTGAGTACCGGTACTCTTAAATATTCCTAATATTAAAGGCCCTAATATTGCACCTTAGCACATATAGCATTTCAACATCTCAATATACCTTAAATATAATAGGAACTAGTTACTTGCAAAAGGTTTTGTTTTCATTCTCCAGATCAACACAAAAGCAGGTTCAACATTTTTCAGTCAGGTCATCTGGACAGTTTCTTTTTTTTTGTGCTGAAATGTTTCACCTTCGATCCAGAAGGCTTCATCAGTCAAGGAAACACACAAAAAAACTGATTCTTCCCCCAACAGCTTACTCCAAAGTCGAACAAACCAGTTCTGCTTGTGATAAGATGGTCTCTTTGGTACGCCCCTTCCTCCATTGCTGGCCCTCTTCCTTGTTGACGGTCTTGTCAAAATGGTTGAAAACAACATAGTCCATGCTCAATAATCTAGGTATACAATCCAACATTTTTCATTCAGGTCATCTGGACAGTTTCTTTTTTTGTGCTGAAACGTTTTGCTTTCAATCCAGAAGGCTTCATCAGTCAAGGAAACACACAACAAATGCAGGTGTTCAGAAATAGTATAAAACCATCTATGACATTTAGTATAGAAAAGTATTAATGTTTGATAATTGTTTTTTTCAATAAGCACATTCAAATAAATGTAACAATCACAAAGTCCAATACAATAACCTGGAGGCTAGCCCTAGCGCCCCCTACAGGCTGGCTGCCCCTGACACATACCTAGTACGGAATTTCACTGTGATTTCTTGCCCTGTGTTGCTTTGCGGCATAAAAATATCAGCTGCTGTAACTATTTTGTTATTAGTAGCTTAGAATTTTTTTTGTTTGTTTTTCCTTTTGTGTGTCTTCTTTACCTTAATGTTGGCTGATAAGGCAGAAATGCCTCATTAAATGCCTTAAGTAATGCCATGAGTTTCACTACCTCCACCATTACAGCTATCTTGTTTGTTTTTCTGCAGTTAGCTCACCCTGGGTCATATTTCCTTGTGGGCAGAGCGGTCATACATACATCTTACATCTTACATCTTATGTAAAATATTTGATAATGTCGTGAATGTTGTTCTTACTGTGTTAATGCTACATGTTTGTCTACAACTGGGTAACATTACAGTAGACCTAGCCCACTACTGAAGCTTTACTTAGTTATTTTAAGCTACTAATAAACATGATGGATGATGATCATGTTGCTTTATGCTAGGCCATTGGTAAGAAGGAGCGATTATTGTTATTGTTTCATATTGGCTAGGTATTTTTTTTCCTAAAAGTTAATTTGGGCTATGCTTTAGACTGTGGCTAGGATGCGTGAGAGAAGTGGAACGTGCTCTATTCTCACAAGGAGAGCTGTTGGTCAGGTTACTCTTGTTGTGCCATAAACTCTATAAAATAGTTATTGAATCAAGTGTTTACTTATGTAGGTAAAACGAGATGTTAACCAACCTGTTAAAATCAGGGCCAGATTAGCAACCCTGGACCCTGGGCACTGAAGCTCACAGAGCACCCCTCTCTAACCTAACACCAATTATATATATCTATATACACACACACACACACACATATATATATATATATATATATATATATATATATATATATATATACATATATATATATTTTTTTTTTCTCTCAGGGCACTTTACAGAAACATTCACATAAAAGCCAATTAGTAAAGTTCTTTCTCTAAGGAATCCAGCAGACAAGTTGAATCTTGGCTTCGTTGCAGTCTCCCATCCTGAGCAAGCACAGTGGCAACAGTGGAAAGGAAAAACTCCCTCTTAAAAGGAAGAAACCTCCAGCAGAACCAGGCTCAGGACAAGCGGCCATCTGCTTTGACCGGCTGGTTGAGA
>NW_023629544.1:0-1909 GCF_014905685.2 Nematolebias whitei | reverse complement strand
AGACAACATGAAAGGGTGAAATACCTGATGTAGAGGATGGAAGAGAGTTGATTGCTTGTTCAATCCAAGGGAGGTTGGACGTCCATTTCCTCGGGTCCCCCTCGCAGAGGAGCCGAAGCTTGGTCTCCACCTCCTGGTTGGTACGCTCAGATTGTCCATCCATTTGGGGATGAAAACCTGACGAGAGGCTGACCGAGATCCCTAGCAGGTTGCAAAACTCCCTCCAGAACTTGGAAATGAATTGGGGACCTCGGTCAGACACAATGTTCTGGGGGAGCCCATGGAGCCTGAAAACCTCCTTGGCCATGATAACGCTGAGCTCCTTGGAAGAAGGTAACTTGGGGAGAGGAACCAGGTGGACCATTTTAGAAAAACGGTCCACAATGGTCAATAACACTGAATTACCTTCAGAAGGGGGTAATCCAGTCACAAAGTCCATAGCAATATGTGACCAAGGGCGTGAAGGAATTGGCAGTGGTCGTAGCAGCCCGGCAGGTGGGCGATTGGAAGACTTGGCACGATTGCATTCGGGACATGACTTGACAAAGTGCTTGGTGTCCTCCGTAAGCGTAGCCCACCAGAATCGGGCGCGAATGAGTTGGAGGGTCTTGGTGATTCCTGGGTGACAGAACAACTTTGATGAATGGCATAATTCAAGAACCTCTTTTACCTTTTGATTGGGGACAAACAGGCGCCCCCTAGGACAGGTGGGTGGACGTGGCTCGGAGAGTTGGACTTGTTGGAGATCGAGTTCTAATTGAGTCAAAGAAAGACATACGGTCTCAGGCAGGATGAACTCGACCTCTTCTGAGGGCCCTTCCTTGACCTCAAAGACCCGGGACAGGGCATCCGGCTTGGCATTCTTGGGCCCGGGTCTGTAAGAGAGGGTGAAACTGAACTGAGAGAAAAACATAGCCCACCTGGCCTGACGGGGATTGAGTCTCTTTGCTGTGCGAAGGTACTCCAGGTTTTTATGGTCGGTCCATACCAAAAAGGACTTCTTCGCACCTTCCAGCCAGTGCCTCCATTCCTCCAGGGCCATCTTGACTGCCAAAAGCTCACGGTCTCCCACGTCGTAGTTTCTCTCAGCGGGGGAGAGTGCCCTGGAGAAGTAAGCACAGGGGTGGATCTTACCATCTGTGCTGCGCTGACTGAGGATGGCGCCCACCCCGGTGCTGGATGCATCGACCTCCACAATGAATTGTTTCTCGGGGTCTGAAGAGTGCAAGATTGGAGCAGAGGAAAACAATGTTTTGAGCTTCTGGAATGATTGGTTGGCAACGGAGTCCCAGATGAACTTGGTCTTAGATGAGGTGAGAAAATGAAGAGGAGCTGCAACTGAACTGTAGTTCTTAATGAACCTCCTATAAAAATTTGCAAAACCGAGAAACCTTTGCAGCTGTTTACGATCCTTGGGCTTGGGCCAATCCACCACCGCTGATACCTTCCCGGGTTCCATGGATACTTGATCTGGAGAAATGTTGAACCCAAGGAATGAGGTGGACACTTGGTGGAAAGCACACTTCTCTGCCTTGACAAACAAGTTGTTCTGTAAAAGGCGGGTTAAGACAGCTCTGACATGGCGACGTTGAGAAATGCTATCTTGTGAAAAGATAAGTATGTCATCAAGGTAAACAAAAGCGTAAATGTTAATCATGTCACGAAGGACATCATTAACCAGGGCTTGGAAAACGGCAGGAGCGTTGGTGAGGCCGAATGGCATAACAAGATATTCATAATGGCCATCTGCGGTATTAAAAGCCGTCTTCCATTCATCTCCCCGCCGTATCCTGACCAAATGGTAAGCGTTGCGAAGATCCAGTTTGGTGAATATCTTAGCATTTTGGATAATATCAAAAGCGGAGTTCATGAGGGGCAGAGGATACTTGTTCTTTATGGTTATTTTGTT
>NW_023629543.1:0-1909 GCF_014905685.2 Nematolebias whitei | reverse complement strand
ATTCTTTAATAAGTTAGCATTGAATTTCCAGTAACCTTTGAAATTATATTTTGTATCATTTTTGGATATTCGCAGATTTATGGTGCAGTGATCACTTAAAGGGCTACAAGAGATCTTGGCTTCTGTGACGTGTTCAAGTATAGAATCTGTAATTAACCAATAATCAATTCTTGATCTTGATTGTCCGTTAGGTTTAAACCAAGTATACAGTCTAATGTTAGAGTTTATGTTTCTCCAAACATCAACAAGTTTATTGGTATTCATAAAGTCACCCATGATTGAGTTTAATGTCATCTGAGATTGTTTGGAAGGGCATCTGTCCATCCATTCATCTGGAGTTAAATTAAAATCGCCCCCAACAACAACGTGGTCAGTGGGATAATTCAACTGCATTTTTTTTTATAATTGTTGTGACTTGATGTAATAACTGTTTGTTTTTTTGGTCGTTGTTGTATCCATAAACATTAATAATGATGAACAAATTGCTGTCAATATCTAAAACACATGCTGCCCAGTGTCCAGCATCGTCTATTTCCTGAAAAATAACCTTTCCTGGACATCTATTGAAACAAATAGCTACTCCTGCAGAACGATTTGTGCCATGACTAAAAATGATCTTATCACCCCATTGTTGAGTCCAAAACTTCACATCAGTTAACTCCGAGTGTGTCTCTTGAAGAAAAAAACAGTTAGCCTTTTGACCTTGGCAAAATAAAAAAAAACAGCCTTACGCTTAATAGAGTCTTTGAGCCCTCTTGCATTAAAAGAAGAAAATAGAATCTCAGTCTTTAAATTGAATACTGAACACATTAAGAACAATAACAATAGAAAACAAACAAACAAAAAAAAAACTTAGGTTATATCAATCAATCAATCAATCAACTTTATTTATATAGCACATTTTAAAAACCACAAGGGTAGCCAAAGTGCTGCACAATAAAACAATAAAAACAAACAAGACAATAAAAACATACAAAGCACAAGACAAAGAAACATAAAAACCATTCACATACCAGTTTCACAGCAGGTGTATTAAAAAGCCATAAAAGTTAAGATCACGTGTTAAAAGCCAAAGAATAAAAGTGTGTCTTTAAAAGAGATTTAAAAACAGGAAGAGAGGAGGCCTGTCTCACACTCAAGGGTAAAGTGTTCCACAACCTGGGAGCAACAACAGCAAACGCTCTGTCACCTCTGAGCTTCAGCCTAGTTTTAGGGACTGTCAGCAGCAGCTGATCAGCTGATCGTAGGGATCGGGGTGGACAGTAAGGCTGAAGCAGCTCAGACAGATATGGTGGGGCAAGGTTGTTCAGACATTTAAAAACAAACAGCAAAAGCTTAAAATTAATTCTGTAGTGCACAGGGAGCCAATGAAGGGATGCCAGGATGGGAGTAATATGCTCGCGCCTACGAGCCTGAGTTAACAGGCGAGCAGCAGAGTTCTGCACAAGCTGCAGACGAGCAAGAGACGTCTGGCTAATGCCTGCATACAGCGCATTACAGTAGTCAAGACGAGCTGTGATAAAAGCATGGATTAATTTCTCCAAGTCAGGTCTTGCTAGGATTGGTTTCACTTTTGCTATTTGGCGGAGCTGATAAAAACTTTTCTGAACAACACTGCTGATCTGTTTTTCAAATTTAAAATCAGACTCAAACTTCACCCCCAGATTGGTGACACAGTCCTTGAGATAAAATGACAGTGAGCCAAGATCTATGCTGGGAGAGGAACGGCAACTTGGTCCAAACATCATAACTTCAGTCTTGTTCTCATTTAGACTAAGGAAGTTAAGAGAGAACCATGTCTTAACATCATTAAGGCAGTGTGTAAGTTGTTGAACTGTGTTGTTTTGTGCCATGGGAAAATAGATCTGGCAATCATCAGCATAAAAGTGAAATAAAATGCCATGCTTCC
>NW_023629541.1:0-1909 GCF_014905685.2 Nematolebias whitei | reverse complement strand
TGTACCAATATGCTCATAAACCAGAGGCAGAACAGGGCCTGACAGACACAGTTCATGGTCTGTTAAATGCAGGAGTACTGGAACACTCATACTCAGAATGGAACACACCTATTTTACCTGTTGAAAAAGTAGGCACAGGAAAATACAGAATGGTACAGGACCTTAGGTCAATCAATGCTATCCTTAAGACACCCACCTGCCAGGTTCCAAATCCTTATGTAGCATTGACACAGTTGCAACCTCAGCAAAAATGGTTTACATGCATTGACTTAGCAAATGCTTTCTTTTGTCTTCCCCTGTCAGAGGAAGTGCGAGACATCTTCTCTTTCACATTTAATGGTCAGCAGTACCGTTATACTCGTCTACCTCAGGGCTTTGCGCTTTCTCCTGGTCTGTTCAATCAAGTTTTGAAAGATATACTTGTCTCTCTTCCACTCCCACTTGGTACTACATTGTTGCAGTACGTAGATGATCTCTTAATTGCATCAGAAACAGCACAGGATTGCCTTACAGCCACACAGGCTGTCCTACTTCATCTCCATGATGCGGGTTTCAAAGTCAGCAGATCTAAACTTCAAGCCGTTCGTACACAGGTCTCCTTCTTGGGTAGGCTGGTCTCAGCGAGAGGCACAACCCTCTCCCCTGAACACAGAGCTTCAATCTTACATCATCCTAAACCCAAAACAGTTCAGGATATGTTATCTTTTTTAGGCCTAACTGGGTACAGCAGGCATTACATCCCCGATTACAGTGAACTAACCACACCCCTTCGCGATATGGTCAAAGAACAAGGCATGAGAAAGTTAAAATCTAATCTGGTTTGGACGGTTGAAGCAGAACAGGCGTTTATCGCCCTTAAACAACTCTTATCTAGAGCCACTGACTTGGCCCTGCCAGATTACACGCTACCCTTCCATCTTGATGTTTCTGAAGCAAAACATACCATTAATGGTGTTTTGTTTCAGAAAAAGGGGGGAGACAGACACGTCCTGATGTACGCTAGTGTGCTGATGGATGTTACTGAAAAGCGCCATCCGTCATGCACGCAGGTGGCAGTGGGATTGAGTAAGATTGTTTCCAAAACTGCACATATAGTGATGGGTCATCCACTACACATTTTGACATCACACAACATCGTGGCTTATGTCAACTCTGAACTTTTCACAATGACCTCCTTGAAACAAAGACGCATGAGTAACATTTTAGCCGCACCAAACTTATTATTCCTACATGAAGGGATAAACATGGCCGATGGAATGAACACAACACACACACATGACTGTGTACAGAAGGTTTATAAAGAAGAGATTAGCTCATGTGGGAAGCAGACAAATGCTCAGGAATCTTCAACAATGGTGGCATCCTCATTTAAATGATATGATAACTGAACACATTGGAACCTGTAAAGTTTGCTTACAGTACAATATTCGACCGGTTGTTAAACCGGAACAAGGAACATTTCCACTCCTATTCAGGCCAGGACAGGAGATAATTATAGATTACACTGACATGCTGGAACCTGTTAAAGGTTACAGATATGTGCTGATGTGTGTTGATACCCTCACAGGGTGGCCAGAAGCCATACCTGCAAGAAGAGAAGACAGCAAAACTGTTATTAAGTTTCTGATTAACCATTACATTCCCAGACACGGATTCCCTGAAAAAATCAGATCAGACAATGGAACTCACTTTAAAAACACAGACCCGCAGGCTGTGGAAAAAATGTTAGGCCTAAAACATGCATTTGGGACCGTGTATCATCCTCAGTCACAAGGTAAAGTTGAAAGAATGAATCAGAACATAAAACAAAAATTAAGTAAAATCTGTGCACAGACTAAATTGAATTGGGTTGACGCATTACCAATCGCACTAATGACAGTAAGAACTTCTGTTAATAATGGAACTGGCT
>NW_023629540.1:0-1910 GCF_014905685.2 Nematolebias whitei | reverse complement strand
CACGAGGAACTCCAAGTGGGAGACAGGGTCTGGTACTACACGTTTGCCCCCACAACTGGGAGAAGAGAGTCCGGGACCGGAACTCTCGCCCGTAAACTGATGCCCAGATGGACTGGACCCCATCTGATAACAGACAAACTGTCTCCAGTTGTCTATCAGATAAAAATCAGCAAAGGCCAAAAAGAGCCAACTGTTAAATGGGTACATCGAAACCAGGTTAAACCACACAAGGCGTGCAATAACTCCTCAGGAGACAAAGATCTCACAAAATCTGACCTCGTGGGAATAAGGGTCATCCAAGCAGAAGATAACTAATGGATAATAAACTTAACCATAGTTTAAACTCGCGGGTCCTACCCCCGACAATTAAGAAGCTAAGAACTATCTCTTTGTGTTTCCATAGGACAATGATGGTACCACTCCTGGTAATCTTCACCCTCTTGGGTGCCATCCAAGAAGGGCAAGCCGAGATCGTAACCCTTGGGCCTACCTCAGGCATCGCTCTGAGGGACCAGCCGGGACTGCTCATCACAGATTGCCGCCTATACACTTGGAAGGTCTTCGTCCGTTTCGACCCCCAAACCGTGATCAAACAACACATTAACCTTAAAAACGAGTGGTTAAACAAATCATGGTATACAGTATCCCTAGAGGGTGCTAAAGCAGAGATCCAACACGTCCTAAAGCAACTACATAAGTTCACCTACACCCAACAAGAGTTGGGTGGAACACGTAGAAGGCAAAAGCGCGTCATCGGCGGGCTTTTACTCGCTGCTTCCTCACTCGGATCGCTGTTTAGCCTGGGTTTGTCCGCATACAACACTGTCAGTATAACGTCCCTAAAACAACACGTGTTTGAAGTAGAGAGCGAGGTCCCAAAGATCCGAGCGCAAATGGACTTTCAACTAACACAATTGATACAGGAGACTAAAACCGTAAAGGATACTGTTCTAGTGCTGAATACTCACACCCAAGAAATCAAAGCCCTCGTACATGCAGTAAATGAGTTAGCCCTTAAGGTTGAAGTGGATTACGCTGTCGCACACCTAATGGATAGGATTTTTGCTGACATGCTTAGAGATATCAGTTCGTTGGTAGATACACTAGCCACCGGCAGGATCCCACCGTATCTAGTCTCTCTACAGATGGTGAACGACATCCTCAGCTCCGCTACGCGCGAAAGAGTCACGCAAATACAGGCTCACCTGGCTTACACTCTCGGTAGCGCAATCCCAATCTACGTCAATCACAAGACGTTTGAAATGGCGTTCATTATCAACCTACCGATAATTCCCTCAAATGGCATATACAGACTCAGGGACGTTGTTAATGTTGGCAATTGGCACGGTGAAAACCATGTTCAAATTGACACACCAAGGATGGTTGCGTACCACGACGATAACCCCTCAGTTTATCTAGCTCCAAACCTTCAGATGTGTGTTCTCACTCGGGAGATACATTATCTGTGTGCGAGTAAGCCGTTTGTTTGGAATCAAACCGCGGGCTTATGCGGGTTGACACCTATTCCGAAAAATTCTAGGTGCTCAACGACCATAACGCCTCGACACCTGGCTAAAGCCGCAAAGGCGGAAATCGTTGGCTCACGTTGGCTAGTGAACGCTCCTCAAAGAAAGGCGATCATAGCCTACGATCAACCTGGGGCAAATAGACCTTTGACGTTACCGGACAAAACAATGTGGATCAGTGTTCCCCAGGGGACAACCATACACATTGGTGATTTGACGCTCTATCACCTCGATCCGGAACAATGGGACGCGACTCTGGATGACTCAGAGTACCTGGTGAACATGTCTATAGACATAGATCCAGAAACTCTGGGGAGGATCCGTTTTGAAGGCACCAAAGTCGTCGACGTGGAACCAATAAACCGAGTTCTCAAGTCCCTCAGG
>NW_023629539.1:0-1910 GCF_014905685.2 Nematolebias whitei | reverse complement strand
ATAGAAAAGAGAGTGTTCTTTCAATTGATCAGTGCAGGACACTTAAAAAGTCTTCTGGATAGACTTGATTTGTGTTTCTGGACTCAAATCAATGAAATACAGTTCTTGTTCCAGGAAGGCCCCTCAAGGCCAGATTTGACCTGAGGCCTAGTTCACTACACACGTCAACGCCCGCACTGGACAGAGAAGATGAAAAGATGCTTCTTCTTCTGATCTGTGGGGGGGAGGGAAAAAATCCCTCCAACGATATCTGTCTTGATTTAAAAGAGCTCGTGATGTTTTTAGGCATAAAAGCTGGGTTTGGTCTTAAATCAGCTGAACTACCGTCAGCCTGGATTCTGAGACATGACGGAGCGGCAGAGAGGGCAGATAAATCACTCACCCTCTTAGCGGATGTTAAAGCCAGCAGCAGGGCTGTTTTAAGAGACAAGAATTTAAGTGAAACCTGATCCAGAGGCTCAAATGGGGCTTTGATCAGGGCTCGCAGGACCAGCGTTAAATCCCACTGTGGAACGAGTGGGCGTGAAACCGGCCTATGTCTTTGTACACCTTTTAGAAACCGCTTGATCAGCGGGTGATTAAAAGCTGTTCTGTCTCCGAACCCTTCGTGGCAGGAAGAGATGGCTGCAGCGTACGTTTTAATCGTGCTGAATGCCAACTTCCTATCCATCAGCTGTTGAAGAAAAGACAACACGCCGCCTAATGGACATGAGGTGGCCTCTAAACCTTTCTCTGTACACTAGCGCTGAAAGGCCATCCACTTTGATGTGTACAGAGCTGTGGTAGATGCAGCACGTGAATCTTGAATTGTGCGCACTACCTCCTGAGGGAGACCCATCCTCTCTAAGCGGGACCGCTCAGCGGCCAGACCCACAGGTGCTGGCCTATTTCTGGGTAACTCCTGATCGCTCCTCCTGCTTGAAGGAGAGCATCCTCCCTCCACGGCAGTTTCCACGGACGACCCGACAACAGACGTTGCAGGACTGGGAACCATGGTGCGTTCACGCGCTCGGGAGCTACCAGGAGAGCTGTCAATCCCTCCTCCTGAACTCGGTTCAGGAACCGTAAAATCAGAGGAGGTGGGGGGAACGCGTACAGAAGCGTTTTGGGCCACGGGCTGTGAGCAAAGGCATCCACCCCCAGCGGTGGATCGTCTCGCGGGCTCAGGGAAAACCATAATTGGCATTGAGCGTTCTCTCGCGTCGCAAACAGGTCCACAGCTGCTTTGCCAAACTTCTGCCACGTCTGAAACATCAGGTCTGGATGGAGGGTCCAGTCCGCATGACGTGGGCCGCCCCTGGACATCACATCTGCTCCTCTGTTCAGAACACCGGGTATGTAAACCGCTCTGATGGAGAGCAGGTTTTGGTGAGCCCAACACAGTAGCTTTCGCGCAATGTGTAACATCTGGGCTGAACGCACACCCCCCTGGCGGTTTATGTACGCAGCAGTCACCATGTTGTCTGTGTGAATCAACATGTGTTGATTCTGTAGCACGGGAGCAAAGTGTTGAATCACATTTAGCACTGTGCGAAACTCCAAAACATTGATGTGGGCTGATGTGTGGTGGGGCCACAGCGCCCCTCCTGCTTGAGATAGGCATGTCCCCCCCCAGCCTAAAAGCGACGCGTCCGTGAAGACTGACACGTGTGACGTGGGTCTGCTGACGGGGACTCCCTTTGACAGAACCAGGGTGTTTCCCCAGTGTCGGAGGTCTGCTCTCACAGAGGGAGGGACAGTGATCATCCGTCTTTTGTGTTTTACTGGATCCACACGCAGACGCGCAAACCACCTCTGGAGGCGTCTCATGTGTAACAAGCCCAGCGGAACCACTGTGTGAGCTGATGACATCATTCCCAACAGCTTCATGACGGAGACGGCTGTTATCACTTTGCCAGGTCTTACGTGGC
>NW_023629538.1:0-1911 GCF_014905685.2 Nematolebias whitei | reverse complement strand
TCAAACCTACAGGTAGCCACGCAGATTAAATTACGGTCCGAGGAGATACCATACCATACCATACCAATTTATTTATATAGCACTTAAAACAGCAACAAGGCCAACCAAAGTGCTGTACAAAAGAACACAAACATGCACAGCAGACAGGAAAACATAAAATAGAAATACAGATACAAATAGCAGCAGGAGCTAACTAAAATGGCCAACAGAGTAGAGAACAGACCGGACCAAAACAAATCACACCGTGTTAAAGGCAAGCGAATAGAAGTGGGTCTTCAAGCGAGACTTAAAGACTGAGAGTGTGGGAGCCTGCCGGACACTCAGTGGCAACTCATTCCACAGTCGTGGACCTGCAACAGAGAAAGCCCTGTCACCTCTGAGCTTACGACGGGTTTCTGGGACTGAGAGAAGCATCTGGTCTGCTGACCTCAGAGAGCGCGGTGGGACATATGGCTGCAGAAGATCAGTGAGATAGGATGGGGCGGAACTGTTCAGTGATTTAAAAACATACATGAGAATTTTGAAATGGATCCGAAGGTGAATGGGTAGCCAGTGCAGGGAGGCCAAAACTGGCGTGATGTGCTCTCTATAGCCTGTACCAGTTAAAAATCGGGCTGCAGCATTTTGGACCAGTTGTAGACGAGCAATGGAGGACTGGCTGATTCCAAACAGAAGTGAATTGCAGTAATCAAGCCTAGATGTTATGAAGGCGTGGATCACTGTCTCAAGGTTCTTTTTGTTGAGTATAGGCTTCAGCTTAGACAGCCGTCTCAGCTGAAAAAAACAGGATTTGACCATCATGTTTACGTGACTGTTGAGTTTTAAGGACGGGTCCATTATCACCCCCAGATTAGTCACCTTTTGTTTCTCTAGCGGGGCTAGAGAGAAAAGGTCAATGTCATGGTTCATGAGTGAGCCACTGGGATGGAACAGCATGACTTCAGACTTCTTCTCATTGAAGCTTAAGAAGTTTAAAGCCATCCAGTCCCGGATGTCAGCCAGGCAGTCAAGAAGAGGCTGAATAGAGCGTGTGCCTCTGTGCCTCAGGGGGGAAGTAAATTTGGCAATCATCGGCATAGAAATGAAAGGGTATGTCGTGTTTGCGGAAGATAGCACCTAGTGGCAGCAGGTATAAAGAAAAGAGAAGGGGACCGAGGATGGACCCCTGCGGTACCCCCCACTGGAGTGCGGTCGATGCCGAACTAAAATCTTTGATATTGACACAGAAGGTTCTGTCAGAGAGGTAGGACCCAAACCATTTAAGGGCTGACCCTGTGATGCCCACCCACTGCTCCAGTCTAGAAATGAGGATATTGTGGTCGATGGTGTCAAAAGCAGATGTAAGGTCCAATAGGACAAGCAGCACAGAATCACCTGCGTCTGTGGATATGAAAATGTCATTAAAAACCTTCAGTAGAGCAGTTTCAGTGCTATGGAGAGATTTGAAGCCAGATTGGAATAACTCAAGGATAGCGTGATCCCCCAAAAACTGTTTCAACTGAGACTCCACAATTTTTTCCAGTAGTTTAGAGGTGAATGGGAGTCTGGAGACAGGCCGGAAGTTGGACATGACTGAGGGGTCAAGGTTAGGTTTTTTCAGGAGGGGCTGGACAGCAGCATGTTTAAAAGTCTTTGGCACCACACCTGAGGATAAACTGCTATTCAGAATAGTGAGGATAAAAGGACCCAGGGTAGGAAAAACTTCCTTTAGCAGTCGAGGGGCGACCACATCAAAGGGGGAACCAGATGGTTTCATGCTACACATTACCTGCTCCAGAGATGACAGAGAGATGGGCTCAAAGTGGTCAAACACAGCCACACACTGAGATGGGATGGACAGATCATGAGCTGGTCACATCATCACAGGAGATGCCTGTGATAGTTTTTTTCACTTTGTAATTGAGTTCACGC
>NW_023629537.1:0-1911 GCF_014905685.2 Nematolebias whitei | reverse complement strand
TAATTATTATCTAACCCATGTTTGCGTGTTCTTACTTGATCCCTTTTTATACTTCTGTTTTAGTTTAGTTGCTTTAGTTGGATTTTACTTAGTCAAACTATATTAAGTCTAAATTAAAGAGATGTGTTCTAGCTTTATTTATGTTAACCAGTCTGCTATCTGGCATGATTTGATTGCTTGTAATATATCAAATGTGAACTTGTAAAATTATCATTAGCTAATATAAGATTATATGTAAAGGTAAAATAGTTAGAATTAGTACACATTTTCTATAAATATAGTGCAACCCTGGAAGAAAGACACACACACACACTTTGTATAACATGACATTTGAATGCTTGTTAGGAAATATAAAAAGGTATAAAATATGAAATCCAACACGGCAAAGACTGGTTCATCCCAAAGATCCAGTCCCCCGGCACAAACAGAGTAATGTTGTGTATGCTGTTCAGTGTCAGGAGGGCTGTGATCAGTCTTACATCGGGGAAACAAAACAGCCACTGGCCAAAAGGATGGCCCAGCACAGAAGATCAACATCATCAGGCCAGGACTCTGCGGTCTACACTCATCTCCAGGCCAGTGCTCACTCTTTCAGGGATGAAGATGTGCACATCCTGGATAGAGAGGAACGATGGTTTGAGAGAGGAGTAAAGGAGGCCATCTTTGTGAAAAGAAATCGTCATTCGTTAAACAGGGGTGGAGGCCTACTTGTTCAATTGCCCCCCTCTTACAATGCTGTGATTGCTAGTATCACTCAGCTCTCTGTGAATAGTAAACAGCCATCAGTGTGCTAATGATCCATTGTTAGGCTGATGGTCCTTCTTGAGCATGTGATCAGCTGGTTTTGGTTGTCAGCAGCAAAACTGGTTGATCCACTCTGAGAAGGTGCTATTTAAGAGACTGAGCTGAATACAGCTCTTCAGACTCTCGGATGAGAGACGAAATGTTTCTACATTTTTTGTTGTTTTTCTTTGTTATTTTTTTTGAATGTCCAGAGGACCAGATTAAACTTTTTTAGATCAGTGTTCAACTGTTTTAGGTGTGACCTAATTTTCTGGAATTTTACTGGACCATTAAGGGATTTCACATTCCAGCTCACTCACTTAATTGGGCAGCCACTAGGGTGGACAACATCTTTAACTCTTGTTATAATTGAACAGCAGGAAATATTTTACATACTGACGTGGCTGAGAGCCACTAATGGTGTTCAAAACAGCTGATACGGTCCACCTTAGTTCAAAAGATTTATTGGACAACAAATTACAAGTATTCAGAGTTCATAAAATCAAATTACATGTATGCATACAGGAGCATTTACCAAACACCGACCTGATCAGATGAGTTCCCCAGCAAATGCTAAGTTCTGCAGTCTGTCCCTGGACCTTTATCACAGTTTTGAGCAGGCTCTGCCTCTGATTGGTTTAGCCGAAAAGGTTGCCATGGTTACTGGTCTACCCCGCCCCCTGAAGGACGTTAGTTTCTAAATTCCACAGATAAGTTTATGGCACACTGAAATCGGTTCTTTGTTTTAGCTCTGTTTCAGTTAACTTGATTATACCTTAGTGATACCAAATGATTCTGTTCTAAAGTTAAGTTTCTTTCTAGGAATAATTAATAACTATTAATTATTAACTAATTATTGTCTGTGTGGTTTTTATTGATCTCTCTGGCTTATGAAGTCACCCTGTCCCCACATCTAGTAACATTCTGTTTTAGCTTACTGTGAAGATCAAACCTGTGTCCTCTCATCTAAACCAACCCTGTATCAAACAATTATTAAACGATTAAATGTTAATTGTTCTTATTAAGAGAGAACCTGAGGGATTTTATTTAGTCAAACTATATTAAGTCTAAATTAAAGAAATGTGTTCTAGCTTTATTTATGTTAATCAGTCCGTGTGTGTGTGTGTG
>NW_023629536.1:0-1911 GCF_014905685.2 Nematolebias whitei | reverse complement strand
TCTCCCAGGCTCCGAGACACTTCCATTGCTCCTCCATGCTCTGAGACCTCAATCTTCTACTTCCACTGCTCTACAACGCTCCGAGACCCTTATACTACTCCTCCATGCTCGGATACCTCGATATTCCACTTCTATTGCTCCTCCAGGCTCCGTGAATTTCATTTTTCACTTCCACTGTTCTCCCAGTCTGAGACCCCTATGTTCCACTTTCAATGTTCCTCTAGGCTCCGAGACGTCAATCGTCCACTTCCACTGCTCCTCCAGGCTCCAAGACCTCGTTTTTCCACCTCCACTGCTCCTCTAGGCTCCGAGACCTTGATATTCCACTTCCACTGCTCCTCCTGGCTCCGAGACCTCAATCTTCAACTTCCACTGCTCCTCCAGGCACTGAGACCTCCATCTTCCACTTCTACTGCTCTCGCAGGCTCTGAGATCTTGATCTTCCACTTCCACTGCTCTCCCAGGCTCTGAGACATTGATATTCCACTTACACTGCTGTACTAGGAACTGAGACCATGATCTTTCACTTCCACTGCTCTCCCAGTCTCCGAGACCTCGATACTCCACTTCCAATGCTCCTCCAGGCACTGAAACCTCGATCTTTCTCTTCCACTGCTCATCCAGACTCCGAGACCTCGTTCTTCCACTTACACTGCTCTCCTAGGTTCAGGAACCTTGATATTTCACTTCCACGGCTCTCCTTGGCTCCGAGACCTTGATCTTTCACTTCCACTGCTCTCCCAGGCTCTGAGACCTCAATCTTCCTCTTCCATTGCTCTCCCAGGCTCTGAGACCTTATACTACTCCTCCATACTCGGAGACCTCGATATTCCACTTCTACTGCTCCTCCAGGCTCTGTGAACTTCATTTTCCACTTCCACTGCTCTCCCAGTCTGAGACCCCTATGTTACACTTCCAATGTTCCTCCAGGCTCTGAGACATCAATCGTCCACTTCCACTGCTCCTCCAGGCTCCAAGACCTCGATCTTACTCTTCCACTGCTCCTCCAGGCTCCGAGAACTCGATATTCCACTTTGACTGCTCATCCAGGCTCCAAGACCTCAATCTTCCACTTCCATTGCTCCTCCATGCTCTGAGACCTCAATCTTCCATTTGCACTGTTCTCCCAGACTTCGAGACCTCAATTTTCCACTTCCTCTCCAGGCTCTGGGACCTCGATCTTCCACTTCCACTGCTCCTCCAGGCTCCGAGACCTAGATCTTCCACTTCCACTACTCTCCCAGGCTCCGATACCTCAATATTCCATTTCCATGGCTCCTCCATGCTCTGAGACCTGAATCTTCCACTTGCACTACTCTCCTAGACTTCGAGACCTCAATCTTCCACTTCCTCTCCAGGCTCTGGGACCTCAATCTCCCACTTCCACTGCTCTTCCAGGTTCCGAGACCTTGATCTTCCACTGCTTTCCCAGGCTCTGAGACATTGATCTTCCACTTACACTGCTCTCCTAGGCTCTGAGACCTTGATCTTCCTCTTCCACTGCTCTCCCAGTCTCCGAGACCTCGATCTTCCACTTCCACTGCTCTCCCAGGCTCTGAGACCTTGATCTTCCACTGCTTTCCCAGGCTCCGAGACCTTGATCTTTCACTTCCACTGCTCCTCCAGGCTCCGAGACATCGATATTCCACTACCACAGCTCTCCCATGCTCTGAGACCTCCATCTTCCACTTGTACTACTCTCCGAGGCTGAGATAACTCGATATTCCACTTCCACTGCTTATCTAGGCTCATAGTCCTTGATCTTCCACTTCCACTGCTCCTCCAGGCTCCTAGACCTTGATCTTCCACTTCCAGTGCTCCTCCAATCTCCGAGACCTCGATCTTCCACTTCCACTGCTCCTCTAGGCTCTGAGATCTCAATATTCCACTTCCACTGCTCCTCCAGTGTCC
>NW_023629535.1:0-1912 GCF_014905685.2 Nematolebias whitei | reverse complement strand
GAACTGGGGAGAACTAGGAAGTACCGACATTTAAAGAGCTCTATTTCTGGTGCATTTGAGAGCCTCTGATTGGTCGGTGGACCAGAACAGAGGTGTGTTTTGTGATGTAAGGTGTTATTAAAAGTCAAGGAAAAGATTCAGATTGTTTAAGAACAGACAGAAAGATATCATGGAGAAAACCAGACTTCGTGGAGTCACTCACCAAGTATCTTGCTGTAAAAGTTAAACATGACATTTCTTTTCAGTAAACTTTCAGTTGACCGAAACTTGAACTTCGACACACTTACAAACTTTGCTCACTTCAAAGCAGACGATCAAGAAATTGAATCATTACTCTGTAACATACTCTAACTTGATTTCACTTTGAATTGAGGATTAAGAATCATTATTACTGTTTTAAGTAAATAAAAATGAGTAGTTCACTTCAACATGTAAACATTGTTTGAACTAACACAATTTGATTATCAAAACATTTGTAAAATAGTAATGATCATAGAGAATTGTCTTTTTCCACTTGATTAATTCAAGAAAGAAAGTCTCAGGATGGGTCAACCTGTATTTCTGGATGCAAATCAATGAAATGACAGTTTCTGACCATATGATCCTAAGGTCAAGTTTTGAGATCAGGCTTAGTTCACTACAAATAGATGTTTAAAATTATTTCTAAGTCTAATGAGGTTTAAAAATCCTTAATACTGTTTCACAGTTGATTTAAAATGAGTGGTTCACTTCAACATTTAGAAATGGTATGAACTAAACACACTTTGATTATCAAAAAGAAGAGTGTTCTTTCAATTGATTAATTCAGGATACAATTAAACAGTCTCTTGATGAGCTAATTTGTATTTCTGGATTCAAATCAATGAAATAACAGTTCCTGTCCCATGAAGGTCTTCAGAGACAGATTGTTGTCGGAGGCCTAGTTCACTACAAGCCAAAATACACTTGATTTCTTTTCACAGCAACAAATATCTGATCAATGACTGTTCGTTCAACCAGTTTATAAGACTCTAATATTTGGACTGGAAATCAAAGTCAAAGGTGACGTGACAGGAACAAGTTCTGGATCTCCCTGTTTTAGTAAAGAACAAGTGTCAATAAGAAACTAAACATTTCACTAGATTTGTGCAGCTGATGATCCCAAACATTTATAAAATGATCATTACAGTTTGATTTGTAAAACCTTTCATAAAGGAACAAATCTACAACCACTGGTTGATGCTTGAACACTTTTATAAGCTCTAGAATGATTCTCAGTCATAAATAGACGTCACATTCAAAGTTCTGGATCAGCTGCTTCAGTGGCTTCAATCCCCGGGTTGGACCGGGGCTCTTTCTCTCTGCACTTTGTATGTTCTCCTTGTGTTTGCGTGGGTTTTCCCCGGGTACTCCGGTTTCCTCCCACAGTGTAAAAACATGCATGTTAGGCTGCCTTCAGGCCCAGGAGGACCATGCAGAGAGATCTGTGCTCTCAACGGGGTTTGCCTGCTTAAATAAAGCTTCATGAATAAATCAATAGTTTGATCACATTTCAGTCAGTTTGACATGAAGACACATTACATCATGTTTTATTTCTGCTTGTGGGCTTCTGTGTCTGAGAGTCTTTCTAATGGAAACAGGATCAATTCTCTTCAAGTTCCTGTCACATCCAGTTTTCATGACCAACACAAAAGCGTTCATGGAAAGAGAACATTACTGATGTATGGCAGAATAAATTCACGCAGCTCACATGAACAGTTGTGGAGATATTTGCATGTGCAGTAACAGAGAGATGACAACGCCTGCATGGAAACACATCATTGCTACAACAGCTAACACACACAGGAGCACACAATCTGATGTTTCTTCACATTATTCACAGTCACTATTAAAGAAAGATGAAGAAGAGTCACATCTTGTAGAAACAAAGATT
>NW_023629534.1:0-1912 GCF_014905685.2 Nematolebias whitei | reverse complement strand
ATTTTCCCTTAATAAACTGAGTATTTTACATCCAACTCAGCCTGAAATAAAATGTAAAATTTTAATAATTGTTTTTTTTTTTTTTTTACCTTTTAAGGGCCTCTATTTAAAACTAATACAATCCACATTTCAGTGTTTTTTTCCCTTTCTAAAATTTACAAAATATTTATTTTATGACTTTTTTCATCCCCAATAGTACACCCAACAAATATATTTTTAACAACTGTTAAAATCTTTCAGTTGAGTTTCGTGAAGACCTTCCAGCCCACCAGAACCGGTAGTCAAAACCGTTTTTGGTCAGATTTGCACGTCCTTCGATGGTTGGACATGGACATAAAAAATATATTTATATATATATATATATATTATTTATTTTAATTCTAAAACTTTAATTGTGCACATTGCCAGTATTTGCTTTAAACCTTTCCTGAACGTTTGACCACGGAGTCAAGTCAGATTTATTTATAGAGCACATTTAAAACAAAAACTGTTACCAAAGTGCTTAACAAAAATATCACATCATCAAATAAAAAGTAGCAAGATATATTTACAGCACATGGACTAAAAATATAAAACCGAAAACATAATTAGAAACAATGAAATACTAAATCAGACGGAGCAGCCACGTTGGTGCCATGTCTAACGGGAGCCGGCTGTAGTCGGCCTGTATGTAGGTGGATCAGCGCTTTTGTGCTAAACGCAGTCTGTTTTTGTTCTTTAAGTGCCTAAACCACTTTGTTGGAAGAGATGAGATGAAACTCCACTGCAACGTCAAACGAGTTCCAGCCCCCGGTGCAACTTTCACACATGTAAAGGTGAAGCGCCATGTTGTGGGTTAATATTAAAATAAAGAACGGAGGGACAGAGGTAAAATAAAACAGCATGACTGAAAGGAGTTCAATATATTATGTTAGGATTAATAAGTGATCAGAATTTTGTTTTCTCTAATTGATTTCAATATGGTGTTTTGTTTTTTTGTCCCCTCCCTAAGAAACACCAGAGAGCTGTAATGTTTGTGGGAGAATTTAAAACAATTCTGACAAAGTAAATAAAAAAAAAATTAAAAAAAATCAAAGGACTTTTGGAGTTTTAAGAAACAGTCCTGTTTATTATGACACCAAAAAAATAAAAATGTGATTAAAACAAAGTGTGGCTGATTTTTCCCCATAAGATCTTCTTCTTCTTCTTCTTCTTCTTCTTCTTCTTTCGGCTGCTCCCTTCTTCAGGGGTCACCACAGAACTCGCACCAATTAGTTTTACACCAGATGTCCTTCCTGACACAACCACAGACCACCAAGCTACCACAGCCCTCTGTGTGGAGCAGAGAGCTGCATCTAGGGCAGGGGTTCCCAAACTATTCCATGCCATGGCCCCCCCAAACAGCATTGGCTTCTGGTCAAGGTCCCCCTCGCAAACCCACAAACAATGCTACAAAATATGTAAAGAAACATCAACTTTTAGAATGTTTCAACTTTTAATCACTATATTCAATCAATTCTTACAGCTGTTGAGCATAAAAAAGTTATTAACTAACATGTTGTATTATATTCCCACTGAATAAACAACTTTTCAACAAACTGTTGACCAGAAGAACAAAAGAAATCTAACCTCTCTCTCAAGTGTTTATATGGAAATGACAGATACAGATTACCCTACTGGGCACTTATTATAATTATTACTATTTTTTTATTTTTGCTTTTTTCATCCACGTCTTTCCAGCTTTCTGTGGTGCCAATGACGACCCCTGGCGGCCCCCACTTTGAAAAACACTGATCTAGGGCACCCAGGAGAGCAGATGATGGAGGTTAAGTGCCTTGCTCAAGGGCCCAGAGTGGGGCAAATGAGGGTGGAGGCAGGTGTGGGTGTTTCACCTTTCCCACCCACAGTTTGATGCTATCGGTCCAGGGAGTTA
>NW_023629533.1:0-1912 GCF_014905685.2 Nematolebias whitei | reverse complement strand
CATCTGTATAATAGCTGATGTTCACAGTTGAATTTTTTAGGCTATTCGTTTTTTCCATTTGGTGAAACAACAAATCTTATATCTTCCTTTCTTTGAAATACATTTTTAAATATCGTGTAAAACTGATTTGCTTACAAAAGCAGTAAAAGCTTTGTTGCGTCCAACATGAACATAACACACTAAAGGAGGACACGAGACACAAATATGAGGATTCAAAACGTTCAGTTTATTAAAGCTGCTGCTTATTTTTCCTTATTAACTTGGAAAGTTTGATCATTGATTTATGGAGTAGTGTGGGATTCATAACCTGACAGGTTCAAAGGTTTTATGTTATAACAGAGCAACAAGCAGACATATTTTTCTACATCCATGCAAACATATATATGTAACATTTGTAACTTGAATAAATAAAAAAATCTAGAGTTATTTAACATTAAGGGGTAGTTGCAGTTATTTTACATTGCATTTAGTTAAATGTAGCTACATTTATATTGTCTTACATTTACATCTGGCCCTTTGAGGGCAAGCATTATGCTGATGTGGCCCCTCGGTGGAGATTAGTTTGACACCCCTGGTCTAAGACTAATAATGTAAAACAGTATGACGTATCAACAGCAACTTGAACATGAGTCTGTGGTGAGCAAATGGGTATTAATGAATACAGCAGTATGAGATAATCAGCAGCATGTGATCAGCAGCATGGATAATCAGCAGCACAGAAAAGTCACATTTCACCAATTAAAATGTCATTACAGTGATTATTTTTTTCTTACAGTGACTTCTGGTTAGATTTATGAGTCTAACAGCTTCAGGGTAGAAGCTGTTCCTCATTCTAGTGGTTCTACACTTAATGCTCCTTAACTTCCTTCCTGAGGGGAGCAGGGCAAAAAGTTTGTGCTGGGTGAGTGGGGTCCTTCATGATGCAGGTGGCTCTCTTCCTGCATCTGGAAATGTAGATGTCTGTGATGGTGGGGAGGCTGACTGGGTAACAATGGGGCCATGTACAGGGTAACTCAGGGTAATGTGCGGGGTATCTACTGGTAATATACAAGGTAACTACTGGGTAAACTACAGGGTAACTACTAGAAAACCTACAGGCTAATTACTGGGTAACCTACAGGGTAATTTCGGGGTAACGTACAAGGTAACTACTGAGTACCTACAGAGTAACTCTGGGGTAATGTTAAAAGAAAATACTGGGTAATGTACAGGGTATATGATTTCCCCATTAGGGAGTAATATACAATGAATAAATACTGTGTAACCTATAGGGTAGCTAAGGGGTAAGGGATAGGGTAACTAATCATTAATGTACAGGGTATCTAAGGTGTAACATACAGGGTAACTATGGGATAAATTACAGGGTAACTACTCAGTATTGCACATGGTAATCATGAGGAAACATATATCCAACGTACAACATAATAATGAAGTGATATATGAGGTATTTATAGGGTAAGGTACTGGGTAAGTAAAGAGATACTTGCAGGGTAATGTTTGTACCTTGTTTGTAAACCCTGTAGTTACTGTCCTCTTCTTTTTGAGTACCCTGTACATTACACTGTACATTACTACACAAGTATCAGGTTTACTCTGTGTAAGTACCTCTCTGTATATTACATTGATACTAAGAAATCCTGAACTAATAGATCAGTACCTCCAGAAAAAGCTAACTTCTCTGTACTTCAGTGTGAACTGATGTGTTCCTGCTGCAAACACAGTTTGATTAAGATGCTGCGGCCAATACCTGACCCAGGTGCTGCTTGGTTCAATGTTGGTGCAGACTGGTGATGTTATATTTGTGTTTGATAAGAACCAGTCCCCTATTACTGCTCAGGTACTTTTATTAAATCTCTGCTCACAGGTCTGCTCACACAGGTCACAGGTGTCTTAAGTATCTCATCCAACTCTT
>NW_023629532.1:0-1912 GCF_014905685.2 Nematolebias whitei | reverse complement strand
TCAGAGTCAGAGTCAGAGATTCTTTATTGTCATTCGCACCTCATGTGGTACATGTGGTGGAGCGAAATTATGTACACAGGGTCCCAGTTACATCCGACAATAAAATGTATAAGAAAAACAGTAATAAGGTCTAAGATATGAACTAAGAAAAACATCAACTAAATATACACTAAGCACTCATAACATAAAACATTGAACAGCAGCACAAACATGAACATGAGTCTGTGAGCAGATGTATACATCAACATTGAAACAGATCAGCAGCAACATGAAACAGATCAGCAGCAACATGATATGGATTTTCACAGTGATTATTCTAGTAGAGATTCATGAGTCTAACAGCCTCAGGGTAGAAGCTGTTTCTCAGTCTAGTGGTTCTACACTTAATGCTCCTCTACCTCTTTCCTGAGGGAAGTGGGGCAAAAAGTGTGTGTGCTGGGTGAGTGGGGTCCTTCATGATGCAGGTGGCCTGGTGCATGATGCAGATATATATATATATATACAGTATATATATATATATATATATATATATATATATATATATATATATATATATATATATATCTTTAGTACGGTATACATCCGGTTTTGCACTCCTTCAGTCAAGATCCATATCTCATGTCCATAGGTGAGACGAGTAAAACATCTATTCTATGGACCAGAGGTCACAGAGTCAAAGCCTGAGACTCCACCAAGGGTGGCGGAGAACGATGGTTAAAATACTGTGGGACTTACAGATCCTGACTGACAGTCACATGAAAGCTAAGCAACTGAACAATGTGGGGGTCAACAAGCTACTAAAGAAGGTGGTGGTCATAGATGTAACAATCCCAACGACTGTTACATCAGCAAGAATGAGAATGAGAAGTTGAAGACAAATCCAGGTCTGAAGATGGAAATAAAGAAATTGTAGGGTCAAGGCCGCAGTGATGCCAGTAGTCATAGGAATACTCTCGATGTTGTGATACTCCCACTGAAAGTGTGGCTCCAACAGATCCCAGAAACAACCTCAGAGATTTCTGTCCAGATAATCACAGTCCTAGAGAGATCAACGATACTGCACAGAACCCTCAAGCTCCTAAGCTTCTGGTAGAGGACCCAAACTTAGATAGAAGTGGAAACGCTTGAGTGTAAACATAAGACAAGCTGGGCAATTATTATTACTAAAGATGCATGATATTAGATTTTTGGTTGATATCTGATATTCCAATACTGTATGTTAAAACTTATTTGGCCGATAACCAATATAAATACCGATATTTTTTCCCTCTAGACTTACTTACAGAGAATACATAGCTTTCTCCGCTGTGGAATTAAAATACTACATTATTCTGCATGGTCTTAGTCAGTTTGGCTTGATACCAAATGCAGATGCCAAAAAGGGGCTGAAAATGATGTAACACTTCAACTTGGATGATGTTTAATATTAAATTTATTCATGATATTTACTCTCTCTAACACAATGACAACACTCAAACAGTGAAAGTTTTTAAATATTCACAAATCTAAACTGAACTTGTTCACAAGCGACAAGTGAAAAGTGCATTAGTAGTAGTAGTACATTAATAGATATACTTGATAGTTTATTAGATTAAAAATGAACTTTTAACAGAATAAATAATTATTGTAATGGTGGTCCTTGAGATGGTTAAGTAGGTTCACAATGTTGCATGACATTGTTCTCGCTCCTCCTCGCATCATTGATGCTGAGCAGTCATTGCAAATAGCAGTTCTGCTATCTTTTTTCAACACTTTAAAAAAACTTCCACACCCCCGTAATTTTCACTTCTTTCCCTCCCACCGTGATCAGATCAGTTGGGCGTGCGTGATGTCATAACATTGTGCTGGTGCTGCAGGCATCCTTGTCACTGAGCTGTTAAACAAAAACAGTGCCTTATATATATATATATAT
>NW_023629531.1:0-1913 GCF_014905685.2 Nematolebias whitei | reverse complement strand
ATTGAACAATATTTTAACTTCCTGACAACATTTTCAAAACTTGGACCCGAGTGTCGAGACATTTGTAGATATCTCTTGTCTCTTAACATCCATGAACTGACATATTTTAATATCCATCCATCCATCCATTATTTTTACCCGCTTATTCCATTTTGGGTCACGGGGGTCGCTGGTGCCCATGTCCAGCAATCACTGTGCGAGGGGCGGGGTACACCCTGGACGGGTCACAAGTCCATCACAGGAACACATAGAGACAAACGAGACAAACAACCATTCATTCTCCCACTCACACCTAGGGACAATTTAGAGTTACCAATCAGCCTAACATGCATGTTTTTGGTCTGTGGGAGGAAACCGGAGTACCCGGAGAAAACCCACGCATGCACGGAGAGAACATGCAAACTCCACCCAGAAAGGCCCCTGGACCGGGGTTTTAACCAGGGACCTGTTCGCTGAGAGGCAGCAGCTCTACCAGTTGCGCCACCGTGCTGCCCCGTTCTCTGTACTACTGAGAAGTAAAGCATCTCATCTTGCTTTGGGTTAAAGTTAAGGTACCAGTTTGGGAACAGAGACGATGCCCCAGTGTCCTTTTATACTGTATTTTTCTCTTTTATTAATCTACAGTGAATGAGTTGCCAGCTTTGGTTGTATATGTTACAGAGTAGGATCAGAGGGAGCTATCCTGTTACTGCTGCTCATAGAGTGTGTGTGTGTGTGTGTGTGTGTGTGTGTGTGCGTGCGTGCGTGCGTGCGTGCGTGCGTGCGTGCGTGTGTGTGTGTGTGTGTAAGGAGGACAGTTGAAGCATTTGTTGAGTGGAAAATGGCTCCTAAAGCTCCTCTTCTCACCTTTCGCAGTGACAACATTTAGCACTGTGTGTTGCCCATCCCCCCCCTCCCCCCATCTTCATATAAACCCCTCCACACACAAACACACTTTGCCCCCCCACCCTGCCCTCTCCCACGTCTTACCCACATTTTCTTTAAGACTTCACAAGCTTCTTTGGGACGGATAGAAAGATGAAGTGAATTTTCAGGAGTGTTGCCATTAGCAGATGGTCAGACATGAGACAGGAGATGGTTCATGGTGGTTTTAAGTTGGGGTTTTGGGAGGTGGGGGTTCCTGCTGCAGCCCCCACTGTGGCTGAATGTGACAAAATGTGAAATGGAATTTGCCGGCCTCTCCAGTCCAGAATTGGCCCAGAGAATCGAGCATGTGAGAGGCATGATGGCATGCCCTTCGCAGTCCGTTGGAGCTTGGCTGACAGCTGCAATGTTTATAGGCCAGCTTCGATGACAGTCGGGGGTGGGGGGGTGGGGTCGGCCCGGCTCTTTTCAGACAGGAATTAGGTTTGTCATCAGATTTTAAAATCCTTCTGATTTATGACATTTCCACTTCGGTTTTCCCCTCTACCCTTTTGACCCCCGCCGACAAACACCCAGCAGGGAAAGGATGACATTCAACAAAATTGTTTGTTTGTTTACTTTTTACTTTCACCACAATCAATTTCCCACACCGTAATCCATCAGAGTACACACCAAGTCATTTAGCTGTGAGCTGCTCTGCTGAAATGTTTGATCAAATAATTGATGTTAGATTGATGACTTTGTCAGTTTACTTATGAAATTCACCAGAAAACATTTTTTAAACAGTCTTTTTATTATTTTTATTTTTTATTTTTGGACATACAAACCAAAAGAACACAAAGAACAAAAATCCCTCCCAACCCTCCCCTCCCACACAGGATCAGTCACACACACAAGCAAATACACTAAACAGGCATTGACAAGTTTTCCACATACAGTACAACATAAAGGACTGCCAACAGAACCCTTCTGTGGGGTTTCCTCATGTTTTCTTCCACCCTTCTTCTTCTTCTTCTTGTGTTTTATGGCGGGTGGCATCCAACGTTTAG
>NW_023629530.1:0-1913 GCF_014905685.2 Nematolebias whitei | reverse complement strand
TTTTTTCCCCCCTTTGATAAAACAAATTTGGGAAGTAAAATGTAAAAAGTGAGAGCAGGTGGGGAGGAAAATTAGGGGGGAAAAAAAGTATGCTGGAAAAGAGACAAAGAAAATCAGACTTTTGAGACAGTTCCCAGCTTTGCTTGTTCAATATATCTTCCAGACAAAGCACCTGATTCTCTCATCATCTTCGTCTGTCTCATAGACAAGGCTAGACTTCTCTTCCTCCCTCCTTTTAGATCCTATTTGCATGTCTTTGGGGTTGACACACACGTGTGGGCAACCGACTGGAAAGAAGAGTAGGAGGGGGAGCAGTAAAAATTGGGTAATAAAGAGAATATGTGACAGTGGCAAGAAACTGGTGAGTCATCATGAGCTGCAGGGTATAAATGGTAGAGGGCTGGATGGAGAGATACAGGTGAAATAAGTAGGAAAAAAAGTGACATCAGTGAAAGTTTAGATGGACTTTTTCCTGAATTTAATCAGGGAATGCTCAGCATGAATAACCAGTCCTTGCGTCTCTTTATGCACAAATTTTACTTTCGCGTATTTGCATTTTATGACATTTTAAATTGAGATACTTGCCAGTATCTGCAGAACACTACTGCTGATGTTCTACCAGTCTGTGGTAACCAGTGTCCTCTTCTGTGCATTTGGGAGGCAGCATTAAAACGAGAGATGCAGGGCGACTTGACAGGCTGGTGAGGAAAGCTGGTTCTGTGCTGGGAACAGAGCTGGAGTCCCTTACCATGGTGGCAGAGAAAAGAGCCCTCAGTAAGCTACAATCCATCATGGACAATGCTGAACCATTCTCTGCATGGCACCATCATGAAGCAGAGGAGCTCCTTCAGTGGTAGACTGCTGTCCCAGCCCTGCTCCATGGACAGATTCAGGAAGTCCTTTGTCCCTCAAGCTATCAGGCTGTTCAACACCTCCCCTGTACAGTAAAAATAGAGCCTTGTAAATTTGCCATACCCCAGACAGGTATGCATGTTTTGTACAAATGCATATACATTCCTACAACTAAACAGTAACAAAACAGAAATCATTCTTGTCGGTACCAAAAACTCTCTTTCAAAATCAGAAAATCTACTCATCCCCCTTAACAACTCTCTGCTATCCCCCTCGCCTCAGGTCAAGAGTCTTGGTGTCATCCTCGACACCACCTTCTCCTTCACTTCACACATCAACAACGTCACTCGGTCTGCCTATTTCCATCTCCGAAATATTAACCGTCTCCATCCTTCTCTCACACCCCGCTCCACAGCCATCCTTGTTCACAGTCTTGTGACTTCCTGGATTGACTACTGCAACTCCCTTCTTTATGGCCTCCCCAACAAATCTCTCCAGAAGCTGCAATTGGTCCAGAACTCAGCTGCCCATGTCATCACTCAAACCTCCTCCTATAACCACATCACTCCAGTCCTGCAGCAGCTCCACTGGCTCCCAGTTAAATCATGCATCATCTTCAAAATTCTTCTTCTCACTTTCAAAGCTATCCACAACCTTGCCCCTCCGTACCTATCTGACCTCTTACACATCTCCATCCCCTCTCGCTCTCTCAGATCCTCCTCTTCACTACACCTCCATGTACCCTCTGCCCGCCTCTCCACCATGGGGAGCAGGGCCTTCACCTGCTCTGCTCCTCATCTCTGGAACTCTCTACCCCCTGACTTACGAAACACCACCTCTCTTTCTATATTCAAGACTGCTCTGAAAACACATCTCTTTAGACTCGCTTATCCTTAAATTTGATGTATGCATTTTATATTCTTTATGCATTTTATATTCTGTATGTATTTTATATTCTTTATGTAATTTATTCCTGTTGATCTTTGTTCTTACTGTAAATTGTCCTTGGGTGTCATGAAAGGCGCTTTTTAAATAAAATGATTATTATTATTATTATTACA
>NW_023629529.1:0-1913 GCF_014905685.2 Nematolebias whitei | reverse complement strand
ACAAAGTAGCATAAACAAGGACACACACACACACACACACACACTTCTTAATTGTCAGCTGCTGGATTTCCATTTCTAGAGACAAAACTAGTCTGTGCAACTCTTGAATTCTCCGTGCAGCATCATCCAGTTGACCTAAGAGAAAAGAAAATATAAACATTAATAAACATCACTTATCCAACCATCAATTTCCTGTTCAATTATCAAATATCTTTTGTATTACAGTATTTCTTCTATTACTTACTCGTTACTGCCTTGACAGTTCTGAGGTGAAGATATAAAAGTTTTTCAAAGGAGAAAACACAAAATATTCAATATTTTCCATAAAGTATGACGCTGCTCCTCTTCATTCAAATCATTTCATGTATTTACTGACAGTCTCTCAACCATTAGCAAGTCCAAAATGTTCTGAACACAACCCCGAGATGGTTACAGTGTTATTCACTGCCACATATTTTTTCTACTAGACATTTTCTTTAATACTAACCCAGAGAAGGATGTCAGGCAGAGCCGTGATCTTTTGCCACTGCACCTGCAGGCGATGCCTCCTCTGTACAGTTCCGGGGTCAGGTATCTCCTGGAGTCATCCTGGCCAGCAGCACCGACACACTTTCTTACTCACAGGTAAACTGACTCACGAGCTTGTGAGCGTCTCCCTAGAGGAGGGAAATCAGACACTACATGGTCATGACACATTTTTGTTTATTTTTAAAAATGTTCACAGCTGTCCTCCCTCCATTTACCCCAGTCATTCCAGTGAAATCTAGATCTAGTTTAATCTAGGGGAGTGGTGGCGCAGAGGTTAGAGAAGGTGGGCCTGTGATCGGTACAGACATCATCAAAAATGTGAGTGGGGTAGGTGAAGCACTCACACCTGCCCCCACCCTCATTCGTCTCACTTTGGGCCCTTGAGCAAGGCCCTTAACCCCCACCATCTGCTCCTCTGGGTGTCCTAGATAGCAGCTCCCTGCTCCACACAGAGGCTGTGGTAGCTGGGTGCTCTGTGGTTGTGCCAGGAAGAACATCCAGCGTAAAAATAACTGACAAGTCTTCGTGCAACTTAGTTCGCTGTGGCGACCCCTAATGCAGGGAGCAGCCGAAAGAAGAAAAACAATAAAATTAATATAAATTCCAGTGAAATCTAGACGGCACCGCTCCTTGTCTGATCCAGGTTCTTCCACTGGCTGATGGATTTAGATCTTCTGGGGCAAAGTGCAGACTGCATGGGTGCTCCCACAGAGGATTTTAAAAGTTGGCCCTTCATCTCTCCTGATCGCTCTCACCCAACGGGAACGTTTTTCTTTGTCCACGGGAAAATCATGGAAACTCAAATACGGTGTTTTGTGTTAATTATTGGAACCACTTGGCACACTGCAGTAACAACGTCTTGATGACTGTGTCATGCTGGTTAGATGAGCTGCTGCTGAGAAAGATGGACACAAGAAGAAAGTAAAAAGAGAAATTATTAATCATCAGAACATGGAAATGGTTTGACATATAGTTTTTAATTCAATATTTAAAATGCTATTCTAAACAACAGTGTTGGAAGATGTCAGAGATTTTACATTAATAGATAAAGTTAAACATTTTAATGTTACAGCACTGACAGCAGCAGCAGTGTAGAGTTTAGCTACCTGTTAGCTGCTAGCTAGCTTACTTTACAATCAGAGGCTGTTTCCTTACCCAGTTACAGAATGGTAAATTGATCATGATGGATAACGTTACCACAGCTAACTAACACATAAATACTGTTTTCATTAACCTTACCTTGTGCTATATCTTGTAATTTAACCTCTATAAATAAAGGTTGAAGGAATAAAATTCCATGAAGTTTACAGACAGGTCTCCCGAGGGAGAACAGACCCAGAAGTACTGATCAACATCGAGTCAGAACGTCAGTTGTCTGACGCCAT
>NW_023629528.1:0-1913 GCF_014905685.2 Nematolebias whitei | reverse complement strand
TTTCATTCAACCTTTATTTAGACAGGTAATCCCATTGAGCCTCGAGGACTCATTTACAAGAGAGACCTGATTTCAACAAAGAATGATGACAACAATGGACAACAGCGACTAAAATACACAGTTATAAAAAGGCATACAGAGATTTTTTTTTTTAATTTTTATAACAAATAGGATGGCTAAAAAAAGAAAAGTAACAAAAAACAGCTAGATTCTAAGGCGAATGTAGAAAACTAAAAGAGAGCTTCAGGTCTTATTACAAGATATTCCAGGAAACAGGAACAGAGTAGGAGAAGGTCCTTTTGTCTAGTTCAGTCCTCACTGAGGGAACACTGCAGGTAATGATGTCCTGAGAGCGCACGCTGAACCTGCACTCACACAGAGACATGTAGGAGGAGATTTATGAGGGCAGCAGACCAAGAAGTGATTTAAAGATGAAGATGTACCAGTGAGAGAGTCTGTGTGAAGTTAATGATGACCAGTTAACCAGTGAATACTGGGTGCAGTGGTGGGTACGATAATCACAGCCAGTTATGAATCTTAGTGCACCATGATAGACAGCATCCAACATCTGCAGGGTTCTTGTAGGAGCGTTCATGTAAATAATGTCACCATAATCAATGGAGGGAAGGAAAGTCACAGAAACAAGGCATTTTCTAGCATTCAGAGTTAGACAGGATCTGTTTCTGAAAAAGAAACCCAGTTTAATTTTCTGTTTCTTTACCAAGTTTTCCACATGGAGCTTAAAAGAGAGATGTGAGTCGACCAAGATACCCAAATATTTATAGGAATCAACAAACTCAATTGTAAGGATCCCACTGCCTGCAGCCTGCCTTGCTGATGGCCGCTGATTACCAACACCTGGCGGCCATCAGCCTGATGAGCCTCTCCATCTACTTAAGGCTGCAGTCCGGTGTGATTCAACGCTGGAGCATATCACCTCTTATGGTATTGTACTGTTGTGAGGCTAATGTCTTGGTGAAAAGAATTTGTTCACCTTTTGCTCTTTTTTCCAGTTTCCTGGTTCCTCGTGCTCTTTGGATTTCCCTCGTGACCTGATTTGGATCCTAGGCCTCTCAGGTATTCCTCGTGCCTCTTTGCCTCCAGTGCCAGCCTTCCTCGTTCCCCTTTGGACTCTTTTGGATTTCCCTCTGCTGCTCGCTCGCCTTGGACTGAAGGACCAGCTCTCCCTTCGGGTTGGACTGTAAGGACAAACACACTCCTTAACAAACAACTTGAGCCTTCCCCGTTGGACAGCTAATAACCTGTTGTCCCTCTTTCCAGGAGCCTCAGACCAGCAGCCTGTGGATGTGATTTAAACTCACTGTAAATAATAAACACTGTTATTTTGTATTCCCCTTGTGTCTGCCTCGTTCTGGGTCTCATATCATCTGGGTTCCCCGCGCACTCCTAACTTCAATGGAGACACCATTTGAGGATAAAATCGGAGGAAGAACTGCTGGGACCGACTTCCTATTTGAAAAAAGCATCCCTTTGGTTTTGTCGGCATTTAGGACAAGTTTGAGGCGGAACAAATCTGTCTGGATGTAGTTGAATGCAGATTTCAAAAGCTGAAAAGCCTTAGCAACAGTTTTAGCTCGACAATAAACAACTGTGTCGTCAGCATAGAAAGTATGGATGCATTAGGGATGTTTTTACCTACATTATTTATGTAGATTGTAAAGAGGGTGGGTCCTAAGACTGAGCCTTGTGGTACACCATTGTTGACTGTTAAATAACTGGAGGAAGTACCATTATGTTGAACACATTGCCTCCGGTCTGAAAGATAGTTAGAGAACCAACCAATAGTGTGTTATGAGAAACCAATTTCTGAGAGCTTATGACACAAGATGTTCTGATCCACAGTGTCAAAAGCTTTAGACAGGTCTAAGAAAAGTGCAGCACAATAATCCTTA
>NW_023629527.1:0-1914 GCF_014905685.2 Nematolebias whitei | reverse complement strand
ATGACAGATCAAAAGTTTAATCTGAGTAAATGTAACATTTTAAAGGAGAAATATGTTGATTCAAAATTTCACAGTGTCAACAAATCCCAAAAAAGTTGGGACAAGTAGCAATAAGTGGCTGGAAAAAGGAAATTGAGCATATAACGAACAGCTGGAAGACCAATTAACACTAATTAGGTCAATTGACAACATGATTGGGTATAAAAAGAGCTTCTCAGAGTGTCAGTGTCTCTCAGAAGCCAAGATGGTAAGAGGATCACCAATTCCACCATTGTTGCGCAGAAAGATAGTGCAGCAATACCAGAATGGTGTTACCCAGCGTAAAATAGCAAAGCTCTTTCAAAGTTTCTAGTAGAAATGTTGTCGCTCACCGACCAGTTTTACTTCCCTGACATGCTAATATTATTAGCGTTAGCCAGGCGGAAATGGCAAAGTCGCACATGCGCAGTCAGGTCTGTTTTTCACGATCAGATAAAAACAAACAGATCAAGCGTTTACATGCGCACCGATCGGGTTACGGATCGGCGTAAACCACCCGTTTCGTTCTGATCACAAATGATATCGGATCGCGCCGAATACACAAAAAATAACCTGAACGGAGTGTTTACATGACACACTTTTATTCCGACCGGCCATTTGATCCGGTTACTTATGTCCATGTAAACATACCCCAGGTGCTGCAGGGTGAAGTGAAGAGCCAGGTTTATTGCGCCATCTACAGACCTGTTGGCCCTGTAGGCAGACTGCAGGGGGTCCAGGAGGAGGTTGGTGATGGACTTGATGTGAGATGAAACCAAGCGTTCAAAGGTTTTCATGACTACAGACGTGAGAGCTACAGGTCTGTAGTCATTTGGTCCTGTGACACGTGGCTTGTTGGGGACAGGGACGATGATGGAGGACTTGAAACAGGCTGGGACGTGGCATGACTCCAGAGAAGAGTTGAAGATCCCTGTGAAGACCGAAGCCAACTCTCCAACAAAATGTCTCAGCGTGGAGGGTGACACAAGGTCTGGGCCTGCAGCCTTACGTGTATTCAGTCTTTTAAAAAGCCTCCTTACTTCATCCTCTTGTACAGAGATAGCAGGGGGTTGTCGGGGGCAGTCCCAAGTGGTTAAACCAGTTGGGCTGGGGTTGGTGTGGAGGATGGAGGAATGTGAGTCCATGACTTCAAAGCGTGAATAGAAGTTGTTCAGATCGTTTGCCAGTTTGAGATTGTCTGTAGAATGAGGTGCTCTGGGCTTGTAGTTAGTTATCTCTTTCAGCCCCCTCCAGACAGAGGCAGAGTCGTTTGCAGAGAACTGTTGTTCCAGCCGTGTGTTGTACCTGGATTTAGCCTTCGACACCTCCCTGCTAAATCCATACTTGGCACGTCTGTAGTTGTCTCTGTCCCCCTCTCTGAAAACAGCCTCCTTCTGCTGACGAAGCTGTCTGAGTTTGGATGTGAACCAGGGTTTATCATTATTGAAAATGACTCTGGAACGTGATGGGATGATGCTGTCCTCACAGAAATGTATATATGACGTCACAGTGTTTGTGTATTCGTCTAGACTGTCCGTAGAAGCCCTGAACAGGTCCCAGTCTGTGGTGTCCAAACACGTGCGTAGCTCCTCCCAAAAATGGACTTGTCCCAACTTTTTTTGGGATTTGTTGACGCCATGAAATTTGGAAACAACAGATTTTTCCCTTAAAATGATACATTCTCTCAGTTTAAACTTTTGATCTGTGATTTGTGTTCTATTCTGAATAAAATATTAGATGTTGGCACCTCCACATCATTGCTTTCAGGTTTTATTCACAATTCGTTTAGTGTCCCAACTTTTTTGGAATCCGGTTTGTAATAATAATAATAATAATAAATAAATAAGACGGGCAGCACGGTGGCGCAACTGGTAGAGCTGCTGCCTCTCAGCGAGC
>NW_023629526.1:0-1914 GCF_014905685.2 Nematolebias whitei | reverse complement strand
AATGACACAGCACAAACCACTGCTATGTTATTAATGAATCATGTATTCTCAAGGTTTGGACTTCCCCTCAGGGTGAACTCAGACCAAGGTACACACTTCACAGGTGAAGTAATGAAAGAACTGTGGAAGACGCTAGGCGTCAAAGCCAACTTCCATATTGGCTACCATCCACAGGCTTCAGGCCAGGTTGAGAGGGCAAATAGGACTGTGGTGAGTATTTTGAAAAAATACGTAGCCGCAAACCACAAGGACTGGGACGTGAAACTCCCTCTGTTCCTCATGGCCATAAGGGCCACTCCACACACATCGACTGGCATCTCTCCTTTCGAGATGATGACGGGTCGACAAATGACTCTCCCTCTACACCTGTTGTACCAACCAGGCGATGCTGCCATGGCAACAGCCTACACTACACAACAATACATGAAAGACTTGGAAAAACACCTTAAAAACACTTTTGCTTTCGCACAGAAAAACCTGGAAAAATCAGCTGAAGGACGCAAAGCGTACTACGACCAAAAGGCCTCTCACGAGGAACTCCAAGTGGGAGACAGGGTCTGGTACTACACATTTGCCCCCACCACTGGGAGAAGAGAGTCCGGGACCGGAACTCTCGCCCGTAAACTGATGCCCAGATGGACTGGACCCCATCTGATAGCAGACAAACTGTCTCCAGTTGTCTATCAGATAAAAATCAGCAAAGGCCAAAAAGAGCCAACTGTTAAATGGGTACATCGAAACCAGGTTAATTCACACAAGGTGTGCAAAGAAACAAACAAACGGGACAGCGTGACTGAATCTGACAACCAGGGTGAGGTGAAGCAGTGAAACGATGTTTCTAGTTGCTTAGTCACTACTTTTGTCGATGTTGAAACGTTGTTTAATTGGTTTTGGTTTTGTTTCTGAGGTAAGAATGAATTTTATGTGTAGTTAAGTTAGAGACTAAGAGGCTTTTAACTATGCCAACATGCAGTTCATTTGTTAAAATGTAATCTTTGCGGAGTCAATGTAGATTAATGCTACCTTAAGGACCATAATCTACATTGGTCTCACAACGCTTCAGCCGAACCTACTCGAACAATTCTATTCGGGGGGATAGCTAATTCTTTTTGATGAGTCTCGCCATAGACTTCCAAAAACATTTATGGGGAAACCAAACACCCAATCTCAAGTCGTTCGTCTAAAAGACAACAGACAATTGAACCAAACTATATTTTGCCATGTAAAGCTAACTTAAACCAAGTTAGGAATGGAAAAAAAGTTTGGAACACTCTTCTATAGGTATAAATCCCTATTACTACCCTTTTCAGCATGTTCCACCCCTTAACTGGTAGCTGTAGCTGTTCCCAATCATAATAGCTTACACACCAGGTGCATATAGTTTAAGGCCTTATGTAAAATCCCCTTCATAAGCCCACCTTAAACCACATAATTGCATGACACATTGAACCAGAACGGCACCCTGGACGTCGCCCAGAGACAACTTCGCTGGAGGAGACCTGCAATCCTGACGTTGGTCTCCACTCTTCATCCAGTGGCCGCATCTTCAGTTCAATCCAAGGGAACCCCTCTTTATGCTGATCAATCAACACCTCCATTCGTTGTGGATTTACCGTTGTGGATTATATGACTTTTCCAATGGATTACAGACTCTGTTTCCAAGGGGTTAAAGCATTGCTACAATGGAATTGCCAACAACATTATGGAATTACCATCAACACAATGGAATTACCAAGAACATTGTGGGATTACCTCCTTTGACTTTTGTTTTCCTTGCTGGATTACATCAAGCTCAAGGACATTCGAAGGCGTAAGTTCATGTTGGAATTCATCCTCATGGACAGGCGATGATTTCCAAAGGGGGGACTGTAGTGAACTAAGCCTCAGGTCAAATCTGAGCTTCCTGGGACAAGA
>NW_023629525.1:0-1914 GCF_014905685.2 Nematolebias whitei | reverse complement strand
TGTCCTTGTGTTTTTGGTCTGCCATTTGGGGTCATACTCATCAAACAATATGATAGAATGTTCGAGCCAATCAGACCCTCAAGGCCAGACCAAAGACTGTCAAAGGGATCAAGCAATAGCAGTCTTACAAACTCAGAATGAAAATAACGAACGGACTCTAACTAAAATACTCTCCCAACAGAGTGAACTCGGTAGCATGTTACACGCTCTCGGACAACAAATGGCCGCCATCACTGTGGACAAACCCGCACCCGCCTACCGTTCCGAACCAACTTCGGCTCCGCTATCAACATGCAGACAGGAACCCGATGTCAGACCCACCGAACTTTTCGAAGGAGACTCCAGACTGGTCGGTGGCTTCCTCCTCCAATGTGAGCTCGCTTTCGCCCAAGCACCCACCAGGTACGCCTCTGATTCGGCTCGTATCTCGTACATCGTTTCCGCTCTCAAGGGCGATGCTCTTCAGTGGGCTCGCGCTCACCTTCGCTCACGCCCGTTGGCCTCGCTGCCTTTCTCCTCCTTTATAAGAGACTTTCGATTAGTTTTTGACCACCCTCTATTACAGGAGGAGGCACAACAAAGACTGTTTACCATTAGACAAGGCACAAGTTCAGTCGCTAACTTCTCCATCCGTTTCCGGATCATCGCGGAGGAGTCGGGGTGGGGAGAGATCGCACTAAAAAGCGCTTTCCGGAACGCGCTCAACGACAACATTAAGGATCAGATCGCCACCCGAGAACCTCCCCAAGACCTGGAGGACCTGATAAACCTTGCTATTCGTATTGACAACCGGAATAGAGAACGTGAGTTAGAAAGGGACTACAAATCCTGGGACCGTCCGTCAACCGGAAGTAGTTCCCCGGTACCAGCCTTTCCCGAACTGGAACCAATGCAGGTGGGTCGTGCAAAACTGTCCCCCGAAGAGAGACAACGTAGGATACTCGCCAATGAGTGTCTATACTGTGGTAAAAGTGGCCATTTTGTAAGAAACTGTCAGCTACGTTTAAAAGGAAGACTACCACAATAGTTCAGGGGATATTTGTGGGTAGTTCATCTTCTTCTCCTGAGAAAAGTTTCTGTCTTCCTGCATTAGTTTGTTTTGAAAATGTAAATTTCCCCACCCAAGCATTAATTGACTCCGGAGCTGAACAGTGTTTGATTTCCCTAGACATAGTCAAACATTTAAATCTGCCTATGTTTCCTTTGAATAACTCTATTAGCGTTTCAGGTCTCACCGGCCAAACCATCACCTCCATCACACACTGGACTCGGGACATTCATCTGGTCCTGTCAGGTAATCACCATGAGAAGTGTGATTTTTTCATTTTTGACTCCCCCAAGCCCCAACTTATTTTAGGCTATCCTTGGTTATCAAAACACAATCCCCAGATCAACTGGAAGGATAATTTGATTGAACGCTGGGGCGACACCTGTTCTGTTGACTGCTTACGCTCTGCCATTATTTCCGGGTCCTTGTCACCTCCGGTCTCAGAGGAGATTGACCTCTCCAAGGTACCTTCAGTTTATCATGCTCTGTCCACAGTTTTCAGTAAGCAGGAAGCTATCTCCCTTCCACCTCACCGCCCCTATGATTGCCCCATCGATCTCCTTCCTGGTGCCCCTCTGCCGTCCAGCAGACTTTATAATCTGTCGGGCCCCGAGAGGGAGACTATGAGGCAATACATGGCGGAGTCCTTAAGATCAGGAATAATTCGCCCTTCCACTTCCCCCCTCGGTGCTGGGTTCTTCTTTGTTTCTAAGAAGGATAAATCCCTGAGGCCCTGCATCGATTACAGGAGACTTAATGCAATCACCGTTAAGAATAAATACCCCCTGCCACTCATTGATTCTGTGTTCGACCGACTTCGTGACTCCAAGATTTTTACCAAGCTTGATCTTCGCAACGCCTACCAC
>NW_023629524.1:0-1916 GCF_014905685.2 Nematolebias whitei | reverse complement strand
CAGAATCAAAGTTTAACATCAAACATTTACATTAATTTGGCAAAATATGAAAACAATAACATGGCTAGTTTCACAGGAAGTGGGCACAATACGGCGATTGTCCTCACTTTCAGCAGAACAGCAGACATCAATCACACGGCGGTGATTGAGAACTTTGCTTCAGACATTTCTAAAAATATCTGTAATGATTTTAGGAGAAAGGAGAGTTTAAGATGGAAAATGGAGATTTATCTTACAGAGAGATGTGTGAGGGAATTTATCTGTTTGGCCAGAACGGGCACGCTCCTTCAGATCTCAGCTTGGCCACGGTACGCTTGGTCGAAATAGAACTTTTACCTGGTTGATGATAGATCAGGTCGGCGTGAAGTCCTTCTTTTGACTCTTTCAGCGTCTCCGTTGAGAACAGCTAAAATACTTTTAGGAGTCGTGTGAGGTTATCCAAACAGAAGTTATAATTCCCAAAATCGTCTCTGCATTCTGGATTAGTAGAATTCTGAACTCCTTCAGAACTCTACTTGTCACATCTCGTCTTATCTCATCCCTGAGAGAACTCTGAAGCTTCTGTATCAGAGAACTTTTTCATCTCACTTCTCCATGAGCTGCATCAGAGAGCGTTGAACTGGGAAGTTGCCACATTTAAATGGGTCGACTTCCGGTTCATTTGAGAGCTTTCTAATTGGTGGATGGACCAGAACAGAGGTGTGGTTTGTGATGTAAGGTGTTATGAAAAGTCAAGGGTAGAGATTAAGATTGTTTAAAACAGACAGAAAGATTATTGGAGAAAACCAGACTTCGTGGAGTCAAACTCTCCTGTATCTTCTGTAAAAGTTAAACATGACATTTCTTTTCAGTAAACTTTTTAGTTGACCGAAACCTGAACTTTAACACACACTTACAAACTTGCTCATTGAAGACAGAAAAATCAAGAAATGCATATTACCCTGATTTCTTCTTTGAATGAGGAATAAAAATCATTACTTACTGTTTATGTAAATAAAAATGAGTAGTTCTCTTCAACCTGTAAACATTGTTCGAACTAACACAATTTGATTATTAAAACATTTGTAAAGTAGTAATGATCATAGAGAATTGTCATTTCTACTTGATTAATTCAAAAAAGACAGTCTCAGGATGGGTCAAACTGTATTTCTGGATGCAGATCAATGAAATAACAGTTTCTGTCCATCTGGTCAGATTTGACATCAGGTCAAGTTCACTACAGTCCCCCCTTTGGAAATCATCGCCTGTCCATGGGGATGAATTCCAACCGTGAACTTACACCTTCAAATGTCCTTGAGCTTGATGTAATCCAGCAAGGAAGACCAAAGTCAGAAGTAATCCAGCAAGGAAAACAAAGTCAAGGTAATTCCACAATGTCCTTGGTAATTCCATTGTGTTGATGATAATTCCATAATGTTGTTGGTAATTCCATTGTAGCAATGCTTTAACCCCTTGGAAACAGAGTCTGTAATCCATTGGAAAAAGTCATATAATCCACAACGGTAAATCCACAACGATTGGAAGTGTTGATTAATCAGCATACAGAGGGGTACCCTTGGATTGAACTGAAGATGCGGCCACTGGATGAAGAGTGGAGACCAACGTCAGGATTGCAGGTCGCCTCCAGCGAAGGTTGTCTCCAGCGACGTCCAGCCTGTGCCGTTCTGGTTCAATGTGTCATGCAATTATGTGGTTTAAGGTGGGCTTATGAAGGGGATTTTACATAAGGCCTTAAACTATATGCACCTGGTGTGTAAGCTATTATGGTTGGGAACAGCTACAACTACCAGTTAAGGGGTGGAACATGCTGAAAAGGGTAACTACAGGGGTTTATGCCTATAGAAAAGGGTTCCAAACTATTTTTCCATTTCTAACTTGGTTTAAGTTAGCTTTACATGGTAAAATATAGTTTGGTG
>NW_023629523.1:650-1916 GCF_014905685.2 Nematolebias whitei | reverse complement strand
TGACATTGTGGAAATCTTGAAAACATCACTTCAGACATGGCAGCAAGGTTGGAAACAACCATTAGGACATAATGGCAAGTTTGAAAACATCCCTTCAGACACATTTGCAAGCTTGAAAACATCAATTTGGACATATTGGCAAGCCTGAAAACATCCCTTCATACACATTGGTATGCTTGAAAACATCGTATCAGACATATTGGTTACCTTGAAAATATCCTTAAAGACATATTGCTAAGTTTGAAAACATCCCTTAAAGTTGCTTGAAAACATCCCTTCAGACACATTGGCAAGCTTGAAAACATCCATTTGGACATAGTAGAAAGCTTGAAAACATCACTTCTGACATTGTGGAAATCTTGAAAACATGACTTCTGACAGAGTGGCAAGCCTGAAAACATCAATTCAGACATAGTGGCAAGCTTGAAAACATTCCTTCAGACATATTGACAAGCTTGAAAAAATCCCATATAGTCACAATAGCTACTTGAAAACATTCCTTAAGACATCTCAGACCAGCTCGCCTCAGCCGTCTGGGGAAGTAGAGTCTCTGATGAGCTTTCTTGATCAGGCTGGTGGTGTTGTTGCTCCAGCTGAGGTTGTCATTCATGTGTACACCCAAGTACTTGTAGCTTGAGACCACTTCCACTGCAGATCCTCTTAATGTCAGGAAGGTGTAGATGTTTTTGATCCTTCTGAAGTCCACAATCATCTCCTTTGTCTTAATCACATTGATGTGAAGGTTATTCTCTTTGCACCAGCTCTCCAGGTGTTCCACCTCTTGCCTGTAGCTGCTCATCATTGTTTGTGATGCATCCCACCACCGCTGTATCATCTGCAAACTTTACAATGTGAGAGCCTGGATGGGTAGCTGCACAATCATACATGAGCAGAGTAAACAGGAGGGGGCTCAACACACATCCCTGAGGAGAGCCAGTGCTGAGGGTTATGGGGGAGGAGGAGAAGTTGTGGATCCTCACTAACTGTGGTCTGTTTGTTAAGAAGTCTAGTACCCAGTTGCAAATGGAGGGGCTTAGTCCTAGTGTGGATAGTTTGTCCATCAGGGTTTGGGGGATCATGGTGTTGTAGGCAGATGTGAAGTCCACAAAGAGCATACGGACGTAAGAGTTTTTCTGCTCCAGGTGGTTGAGCGCAGTGTGTGGACCACAGAGGAGATGGCATCCTCTGTTGATCAGTTCTCACAGTATGCATACTGATGAGGGTCCTCGTTGATGTTGATGGTTGTTTTGATGTGAGTCATGACCA
>NW_023629523.1:0-550 GCF_014905685.2 Nematolebias whitei | reverse complement strand
ACATCCCTGAGGAGAGCCAGTGCTGAGGGTTATGGTGGAGGAGGAGAAGTTGTGGATCCTCACTAACTGTGGTCTGTTTGTTAAGAAGTCTAGTACCCAGTTGCAAATGGAGGGGCTTAGTCCTAGTGTGGATAGTTTGTCCATCAGGGTTTGGGGGATCATGGTGTTGTAGGCGGATGTGAAGTCCACAAAGAGCATATGGACGTAAGAGTTTTTCTACTCCAGGTGGTTGAGCGCAGTGTGTGGACCACAGAGGAGATGGCATCCTCTGTTGATCAGTTCTCACAGTATGCATAATGATTAGGGTCCTCGTTGATGTTGATGGTTGTTTTGATGTGAGTCATGACCAGTTTTTCGAAGCATTTAGTGACTACAGGGGTGAGGGCCACTGGCCAATAGTCATTTTCACCAGTCACTGTAGAGCTTTTTGGGACTGGGATGATGGTGGCAGTCTTCTGGCAGGTGGGAACTGTCTCCAGGGTAAGTGAGGTGTTAAAGATGTCTGCCAGCACCTCGCAGAGCTGATCAGCACATTCCTTCAACACTTTCT
>NW_023629522.1:0-1916 GCF_014905685.2 Nematolebias whitei | reverse complement strand
AGTCGAGTCCTACTCTTCGCTGGAGCATTGTTCCCTTATTACGGTACTGATGCTTCCAGCCAGTCTTGTGTTTATACCAAGAAATACTTACCTTGTTTTTGTGTGCCAACAGCCATCTCGTTTCGACCTTCCTCGTTTGGATTCATGTTTTTGGTGCCTTGCCCTCCTGCCACGTGCCTGACCTGCCTCTCCTCTGTGACTCAGTTGGATTCCTTCAGGACACCTCCACCTCCTCCATCTGTAAGACCAAACAAAGAAATTGGACAATATATGAGACAATTCCTTGGCCTACCCCTTCCTGACGTTTCCACTTCCTCCTTCAGGGATTCCAGAGGAACCATCTTGTACATTTGTAAATATCACTGTAAATAATAAACACTGTCACTTTTACTCCTTCGCCTTGTGTCGTTTTGGGTCTCGTTGCCAACTGGGTTGCCCTTAATCATAACAGAATGCTCCAGCCAAACAAAACCCAGAACGAGACCAGGAGCGAACAAGCCTCCTCCTCACAGACGGAGAGAATTGAACAATTAGAGGAAATATTGAAACAAGTGCTAAGTCAACAGCTCAAGACTCAAGCAAATCTTCAGGAACTTGGAGGTATGGTTTTTTCTATGAACCAGAGGCTCTCTACTTCCCCCTCCACAACTTCTGCACCTCAGGCAGACACCAGCTCTGCTAACATTGGTACTGTAAATCATGCTGTTTTTTCACAACAACTTTTAGTAAAACCATCCGAATTCTTTTCAGGAGATCCAGCTCAATGTGAGGGTTTCCTCCTCCAGTGCAAGCTCGCTTTTGGAGGAGCTCCTCAGCTTTACTCATCGGACGCCACCAAAATTACTTACCTCATCAGCCAACTAAAAGGTAACGCTCTCCAGTGGGCGACCTCTTTCTTTCGCCACCGTAGTGTGGACTCCGTCACGTTCAGCATCTTCTTAGAAGAGTTCCGCAGGATTTTTGATCGGCCGTTACAACAACCAAACGCAGAGAAGCGTTTGTTGGGGTTACGTCAGGGCCGACTTCCGGTTGCCACGCACGCCTTGGAGTTCCGCATCCTCGCAGCCCAAACGGAATGGAACGACAGGGCATTGCAAGGTACTTTCTTAAATTCATTATCCGATCACATTAAAGACCAGATTGCAGCATGAGACGAGCCACCCAACTTTGACGCATTAATAAATCTTGCAATCGCTATAGACGAACGTTTCCGGGAGAGACACCGGGAGCGGGACTACAACTCCCAGAGGGCTTCCACTTCCGGGTTTCCTACGTCATCAGCAGGGGCGTACCACTCCAAAGCGAAATTTGAAAAACATATCCCTCGTAGTCCTCCAGTGCCATCTACTGGTTTCTCACTTTCATTACCTGAATCTGAACCCATGCAGATTGGGACTACGCGTTTAACATTTATTGAGAGACAGAGACGCAAAGATTTCAACCTTTGTTTTTACTGTGGGAAAGAGGGTCACTTTGTTGCCGCGTGTTCGGTTCAGGGAAACGAAAACAACCACCAGTAAAGAGGGAGTTACTGGTGGGCATATCATCTTTTTCTCCCCCCCGCAGGTTTACATTACCCACCATAATTCAACTAAACAGTAATCGGTTTCCTGTATCTGCACTAATTGACTCCGGTGCAGAACAAAACCTAATTAGCCAAGATTTAGTAAAGAAATTTTCTCTCCCCGTCGTTGATATAGACACTATATCCATTGCTGGAGTTACCGGAGAGGTTCTAGCTCAAATTAAATTTAAGACCACAGAGTTACATTTAATTACTTCTGGAAATCATCATGAGGAGATTAGTTTTTTTGTATTTGATTCCCCAAACACACAATTAATTTTAGGATTCCCCTGGCTACGGGCTCACAATCCTCACTTTAATTGGGAACTTGGTAGGATTGAAAAATGGAGCG
>NW_023629521.1:0-1917 GCF_014905685.2 Nematolebias whitei | reverse complement strand
TATCTTACTGGTTTTTAGGGATGCACAATATCAATTTTTGCCGATATCCGATACAGATATTTTATGTTTTCCTTTGTCTGAACATATTCCTCTTATTTAGGTTTATTTGCTACAAAAATTGTGTAACAGCAGTGAGCTGGTGACATATATTCAGTAACAGCCATATGATATGCATAGCACTTGAACTTATATTAAATGAAAAGTGTTAAATGTTATTTATTAGCATTAGTCACCTGCAATGCTGTCTCACTTGTGGAGGCTTGTTCCAGGTTCCTATAGCTGCAGTGTGGGATCCTCTGCACTCTTGTGCATGAAGGACAGACTTTTTAAATTCAAAGTTTTTGTCTATCCATTGTGCCGTAAGACTAATCATGCTAACGGGGCTAACACGACGTCCAAATATCTGTGGTAAAACTCACCCAAGTTGTGCTATCGGCTATTAGCTTCTCAATGACATTGGAAATCACGGCTTGTAGCTCGGGTAAGGTTACGTCAGAAAAATATCTCCGACTGGGGGTGATGTAACGAGGCTCCATGTAGTCCATAAATCTTCAGAATCAGACATCCTCAACGAAAAAAACCCTTCCACACCGCCGACATTTTGAATTTTCCTCTCCGCCGTGAGTAGGCGTGTGTGACGTCATCACGATGCGCTGCCACTGCAGGCATCCTTGTCACTGGGTTGTCATACAAAAACACAAGTCTTTTATATCGGTGAGTTATTTTAATGGAATGGCCGATGTCCGATATTGAACTTTAACACTAATATCGGCCGATACCGATACCATGCCGATAATATCGTGCATCCCTACTGGTTTTCTATCTTGGAACTGGACCATTGTCAGATTTCTTGCCTTCTTTCCACCCATCCATCCATCAGCTTCACCTGCTTCTTCCTTTTTGGGTCGCCAACTTAAAATAAACCTGAATAATTTCTTTGACATAAAACATAGCCCCTCCCCCCACAAAATTTTTTACAATTCTAAAAGCTGAAAAAAAATCATGTCCCAGTGCAAAAACAAACACCTCAAAACAATTAAACAAGCCTGAATTAGAACCTTGACCTGATTTTACTCAACATTTTGCAGTTTAACAAACATTTAATCACATTCGTGATGATGTCACCTTACAACACAGCAAAGACGATGTGCCTACATGATGACATGACCTTTAGTTTACAAACACAGAAAGAAGACGTCATTATTAACCAGCCACTGATGGATGTCCTGTTTTCATTTACACTAAAACTAAAAGACAAAGTTGATTTACTTTAAAATGTATAAAATTATTTTTTTTAAAATAATCAACTACTGGGTAAATCATTTATTCCAATGAAAATATTTGTGTCCAAATTATTTGTTTGCTATGAAACAAAGTTTAAACTGTTCACATCCCTTTTCTCACACGAGGATCTGGAGAAGTGTCCTCTAGCAGACAGAAACAGGACTGGTTCAGACTGGTTTTCTTGGCTAAAACAATGGAAAACACACGACTGTCAAAAGACAAATCAGTTCATGCTCAGTCCTCTTGCTTTGACAAACTGCTCCCCTGACGGTGCGGCTGCGTCCTCTGATCCCTGCTCCCCGCTCACTACCTTTTGTATGTTCCCCTCAGCGTCGATGACCACGGTGGTCCTCCTCAGCTCGTCGTAGTGCGTTTGTCGCTCGGCAACGGCCACGCAGGCTGCCAGCACTTCGTCAGACTCAAAGTCATAGTCCTGCTCGAGCTCGGGGGCGTTAAGGATCTGGTTTTTAGCCTCCTCCTCTTGTCTCGTCTTCTCTTTGGTTGCTACCTGCTGCTTCTGTAACGTCCATGCCCAGTTCAGGTCTTCCTGCCACAGGCTCGTCTCTGATGGACACAGGTGGATTGCGATCTGGAAGGACCTCACAGCCTGTAAGGACAGTTGTGACGTCAGCT
>NW_023629520.1:0-1917 GCF_014905685.2 Nematolebias whitei | reverse complement strand
CCACAAGGTTCTTAAGGTCAAGTGTTTTGACCTTAGGCTTAGTTTGACAACAGGTTAGGTTCACTACACTACGACACCGATCATACAGTCTCTGCTATCGATTTCGGATTTGTACAAAATTGCAAAATATGTCCAACGCTTTGAGCCAGAGCCGTTGGGTTCAACCGACACTAAGGCCTATCTGAACGACCTTGACTTCCAATTAAGAAGCTATCCCAATGCTACAGTTGAGGATAAAGTAGGTTTGATCAGGCTCACTTCAACCAGGACGGTGTTTTCCTTCATAGAGCGTCAACCTGATGCCACAAGAAAGGATTACCGCCTGTCATGTGCTGCTCTTATGAAAAAGTATTACCCTTGCGCGGGACCTGGCAGTTATCCAGCGGCCGACAAGGTCATGCAAGGTAAGAATGAGCACCCAAGGGCATATTATTCCAGGATTTTGCAGGTTTATTTTGGTTAAAGGAACAACACCAGCATGGAGGAGGAGGAAGCATTTAAGTTCGTTTTCAGCAAAAATCTCCTCCCTGACATAAGGATGTCAGTGCAAATGATGGCTAATTTCAAAGAGAAATCCATCAGTGAGATAAAAAGTTGTGCTGTGAATGTCTTTGAAGCCCGTTCACAGGCCAAAACACCCATTGAGGTGTTCCCAGGTGAGAGGATTCCTACCCAGTCATTAAAATTGGAAGGGATGAGCTTCAGCTCCCCCTCCCAAAAAAGGCGAGAGGAAACAAGGTTTCCCAGCAGTCAAGCCACAACAGGTGAGTGCCCCCTGGTCCAGACGAGATCCTCAATGGTTTTCCAAGAAACGAGAGGATGAATGAATGTACCAGAAGGGGGCGAACGCCCTAAGAGTAAAAAGTATGGCACCAAAAGTGACCCATACAAACAGGGATCCCACTGGGAACCCCAGAGGGGGGGGACCTGCTTCCCCACCACGTCGGCCTGAACGGCCTGAGACGAAAAAGAAACCGCAGCAGGTCGAGAAAGAGAGCCGCAGACCTCTGAGCTTGGACGAGACAGATAATGTGCGTCGGTTCTTGGAATTGTTGAAAGGTGTTGCCACGGACAAACAACCTAACGCGTTGTTTGGCAATATCGTTGCTGATAAATCAGAGCACACAGACAACACCGTTACTGCTGTCACAGACAGTCACCATGACGCTGTTGTTGTAAACTCTGACACGCCCTCACCTGAAAAACGGGGGGTACAATCACACGTCACCGACAGTGACCCATCACAAACTGAAACCTCAGAAACAGCAACAGCTGTGCTAACGGTTCAGTCAAAACAGGGTGACAAAAACAACAAAGTTGCCGCTGTCATGAACAGCAACCAGGACCTTGTTGTTACAAACAATGAGAGCCCCTCAACACACAGTGGGCGGGTGATCTCATACATCAGGTGTGCCCAACCAGTCGCTCGTGGGCGACCAGTCGCTCGTGGGCGACCAGTCGCCCGCGAGCTGGTTCCCAGTCGCCCGCGAAGCGAAGCCTTGACTTGTATTCTCACAGACATAGTCTCGCGAGTTTTGGGTGCGGTGACACAGTGCTCTCACGAGACTTTAGTCTCAGTAGTTGAGTAATGTCGGTGCGCAGAAAACATGGATGGAAAACTAGCGAACAAGCAAACAAAAACTTATTATTTTCACACAGAGTGGGAGGAGGAGTATTTTTCTAATTCGAAGTCCATTTGCCTCATCTGTAATTCGAGCGTTGCCTTACCCAAAAAGTGTAACTTGGAGCGGCATTTCAAGACGATGCACAAACGGTTTGAGACAGATTTCCCTCTTAAAAGTTCTTTACGGACTCAGAAAGTGCGGGAGCTAAAAAACAAGCTTGCAGCCCAGCAATCAGTCTTCACTCACCCCAGCACAAAAGGTAAAGCTGCTACGATAGCTTCCTACCGTGTTA
>NW_023629519.1:648-1917 GCF_014905685.2 Nematolebias whitei | reverse complement strand
ACTTCAACATTTAAAATGGTTTGAACTAAACACACTTTGATTATCAAAATATTGTAAAATAGTAATGATAATGAAAAGAGTGTTCTTTCAATTGATCTGTGCAGGACACACTTAGAAAGTCTCTGGATGAGCTTAATTTGTATTTCTGGACTCAAATCAGTGAAATAACAGTTCCTGTCCCAGGATCAGGTTTTGACCTGAGGCTTAGTTCACTACAGTCCCCCCTTTGGAAATCATCGCCTGTCCATGGGGATGAATTCCAACATGAACTTACGCCTTCGAATGTCCTTGAGCTTGATGTAATCCAACAAGGAAAAACAAAAGTCAAAGGAGGTAATCCCACAATGTTTTTGGTAATTCCATTGTGTTGTTGGTAATTCCATAATGTTGTTGGTAATTCCATTGTAGCAATGCTTTAACCCCTTGGAAACAAAGTCTGTAATCCATTGAAAAAGTCATATAATCCACAACGATAAATCCACAACGAATGGAGGTGTTGATTGATCAGCATACAGAGGGATTCCCTTGGATTGAACTGAAGATGCGGCCACTGGATGAAGAGTGGAGACCAACGTCAGGATTGCAGGTCTCCTCCAGCGAAGGTCGTCGCTGGGTGACGTCCAGTCGGTGCCGTTCTGGTTCAATGTGTCATGCAATTATGTGGTTTAAGGTGGGCTTATGAAGGGGATTTTACATAAGGCCTTAACCTATATGCACCTGGTGTGTAAGCTATTATGATTGGGAACAGCTACAGCTACCAGTTAAAGGGTGGAACATGCTGAAAAGGGTAGTTATAGGGGTCTATACCTATAGAAGGGTGTTCCAACTATACCACCATCGCTAACATTGTCTATGTTAGACTTACATGGCCACTATAGTTGGTTTACTTGTCTGTTGCCTTTTAGACGAACGACTTGAGATTGGGTGTTTGGTTTCCCCATAAATGTTTTTTGGAGTCTATGGCGAGACTCATCAAAAAGAATTAGCTATCCCCCCGAATAGAATTGTTCGAGTAGGTTCAGCTTAAGCGTTGTGAGACCAATGTAGATTATGGTACTTAAGGTAGCATTAATCTACATTGACTCCGCAAAGATTAGCTTTTAACGAGTGAAGTGCATGTTGGCATAGTTAAAGTCCTTTACAGCCTCCAACTAAAATACATACAAAACTGATTCTTACCTCAGAAACAAATATCAAAACCAAATAAACAACGTTTCAACATCGACAAGAGTAGTGACTAAGCAACTAGAAACATCGTTTCACTGCTTC
>NW_023629519.1:0-548 GCF_014905685.2 Nematolebias whitei | reverse complement strand
AACACGGGTGAGGACGTCGCTCCATGAGCTAAAGTTAGGTTGTCCTTGAGTAGTTTTAACTGTTTGCGCAGCTGAAAGAGGACTTTAAGGTCTGGATTGGAATCCAGCTCGCCTATCGATGGAGTGTATTTGTCTGGGTCAGTCAGATACAGTATCATCGAGTTAATTGCAAGATCCAACTTCTGAAGTTGGATGATGTCTGGGTCAGTTGAAAATGACTTTTCATATTTTAAAAGAACTTGGCGAAGTTTGTCCCTTTCTTCATCAGATGTCAGAGCGTCGGCTTGGGCGACCATCTGTTCAATCTGTGATGAGACTGATAAGGGTTCTTGCTCTTTGGGGAGCTCCAACGAATCCCTTTCTGAGTCGTCGGACCTGTCTATGGGTAAGACACCATAGGTTTGAGGTCCTTGGTCGACGTCATCGGTTGAGAAAAGAGCTATGGCCTGTGTTGGTTTTGTGAACCATACTGGCACAGTTTCTTGACTCGGTACCAGGTTATCTGGGAGTCCTCCCAGAAATGGAATGCCTAGTTCAAAATCATGAAA
>NW_023629518.1:0-1917 GCF_014905685.2 Nematolebias whitei | reverse complement strand
GAACCGAACATGACATACTGAAACGGTTCAATACACCCACATGTACCATTACACCATTAATTCTATGGATCTAACTGAGTGCACAACAGAAATGCAAAGGCAAAAATAGAAGACATGCATTTTAAATGTGAGACACCGAAGGTAAAACCTTGCTTTAAGGGTTATTGCTGTAGTAATGGTTAGGATAAGTCAAACGTCACTATTGTGTAGGGAACAAAAAAGTTAAATCATGTCATCTGGATAGTTTATTTTTTGGAAGATAATGTTTCATCCATCTAAAGGACTTCATCACTCTGAGGCCTGCCAGCAAGATTTGTCATACTAAGTAGCACATTGTTGACATGTTTCAAACCAGTCTGCTGTTGATTTCCCAGGCATAATGGCTTTACGAATGCAAAATGGAGGGCCATCAGTCTAAAGCAATTAATCATCAGTGCATAACACTGAACTCAACAGCAAACTGGTTTGAAACATGTCAACAAGGTGCTACTTAATACGATAGACCCTGTTGGCAGGCCTCAGACTGATGGAAGTCCTTTGGATGAAGGATAAAACATTTTCTTTAAAAAAAAAAAACTCTCCGGATGACGCAATTTAACTTTTTTGTGTGATTTATTTTCCTGAATGATTGAACCTACTTTCTTTTTTCTTTCTATAGTTTTTTTCAGACTAATAAAGCACCTTTTGAATAAGATTCTATAAAATGTTTTTAATATTGCTTTTTTAGTTTGCTCTTTCATATAAACATTTGTGCAGCTTTGATCATAACTATAATGGACACTGGTTAGAAATTTATTACTGATGTCAGAGGATGAGATGTCCACTTGGGCTACATACATATATATATGTATGTAGGCTTTTCTCCATTGGCTCCCTGTCAAGTCCAAAATTTAATTCAAAATCTTACTTCTAATCTATAAACTCTTTGAAATGTTGACTGAGAACTAACCAGAGGTGCACTCATATGTAGGTAATTGTCTATTTTGTTATGGCATCATATCTTTATTATAATTTCATGTTGTATTATATACAGTAGGTGATGTTTGTATTATTCTCTACTCTTTGTGCGGGCTGTTTCTTGTTCTTGCCATAGGACAACGAATGAAAATTAGATGTTGTGCTAACTCTAGCATATTTACATTGATGCTAACTGCTGACATGTTGTATTGTCCTAATTTAAATAAATAAATTAAATTAAAGCCCTTAACAACCTAGCTCCATCTTATGTTGGAGATCTTATTGTTCCATATTTTCCTAATGGAGCACTTAGCTCTCACAATGAAGGCTTACTCATGGTTCTTAAGAGTTTCTAAAAGCAGAATGGGAGGAAGTTATCAGGCTCCTCTCTTGTGGAACTAACTTCCAGTTTCTGTCCATGAGACTGACACATTGTCTAGTTTTAAGACTAGTCTTAAGACTTTCCTTTTTTATAAATCCTATAGTTAGGGTTGGCTTGTTATGCTACCATAGGCTTAGACTACTGGAGGACAAATTGACCTAATTTCTTAAAATGAATTGTTAAAATTGAATAGTTTTCATTTGATACTATTTCTATCATGTGATTCTTGACCTGCCATTATGTATCTGTTCCTCCTTCTTGTTCCTACCAAACCCAGCTGGTTAAAGCAGATGCTGCATGTCCCGAGTCTGGTTCTACTAAAGGTTTCTTCCTCATGAGGGAGTTTTACCTTACCACTGTCACCTTTGTGCTTGCTCAAGATGAGAGTTCTGCAATGGAGTTAAACTTAAACGGTCTGCTCCTCAGATAAATAGTGTTGAATTATTATTTTTATATATGAATGTTTCTGTTCAGTGCCCTGACATGACTTCTGTTGTGACTTGGTGCTATATAAACTGAATTGAATTGAAAAAAAAAACAGGATAATTGAAAAACAAATATTATAAATATGCAGACGT
>NW_023629517.1:0-1918 GCF_014905685.2 Nematolebias whitei | reverse complement strand
CTCTCCTGCCCAGTTTGTTTGCCTGCCCTGCTCCTGTCCCTCTTCCTGGTCTTTATATCCTCACCTCCTCGTGCTGCTTCATGGTTTTGGACTCCTGCTCGCCTGACTTCGCCTCCAGCCTGCTCCTCATTGGATCTACGTCTCCTCTCATCGGTTTTCGACTCACGCCTGCCTCACACTGTCTTCTCGCCTGCTCCTGTTTGGTACAGTCGTTTTCCTGCGCCCTGGTAACAACCCTCGCCTGTCTGACCTCGACATCTGCCTCACGGACCGATTGCTGGTCCAACGCCGTTGTGGTTCAACACCTCATCACCATCCACCCATTCTCGGTCTCTTCGCTGCAGCCGGCTGACTCCTCTCACCAGGATCACCCCTCCTGCAGTGAATCCATCCAGCTGGAACGTCTCCTCTCTTCTGAGTCCCCTTCAACCAGAGAAACGGTTAGTGGTTACCTTTCTCAGACATTTGCTCTCGCTTCTGTCTATTGCCTGGCCACTAACCGTTCTCTTCCTGCCTACAGACTCGTTCCAGCCTTTGACCCAGTGATCGACACCAGAACCAGACTCACTTTTGAGAAGCGAGGGCTTCTACAATAAATTTTGTAATCTAAGTCTCTCTGTTGTGGTGATTTTGGTCCAGAGTTGAAGGGGTTCGTTACAGAACTATCTGGCCAAAAGTCATGGACCACTCACCCTCTGCAGACTGGCGCTCTGGTGTCGAGGGCGCTATAGGTAAACTTGAATCGGGCATGGAGGACATTGTCTGCATGTTAAAAACCTTAACATCTCAGACCATTAACCAAGACTCTGCCACTTCTCACTCTGCTTCTGGGTCAGTTCGGGAGCCTCGTCTCGCCCCCCCCCCCGAACTATTTTCAGGGGAACCAGATCAATGCAGACCTTTCATTACCCAATGTGAAATTCACTTTCAGCTGTAACCCTCTTGTTTCACCACAGAAAGGTCTATGGTGGCGCACACAATCTCTCTCCTCTCCGGCAAGGCCAAGAGGTGGGGAACTGTTGAGTGGCAGCGCGACTCTCCTATCTGCTACATTTTTCAGACTTTTGCCAAGGAGCTATGTCGTGTGTTCGACCCAGTCCTTCCCGAGAGGGAGGCCGCCCGACGCCTGTTTTCCATCCGTCAAGGTAATCGCCGAGTAACTGACTACATCATTGACTTTCATTCAATTGCTTCAGGTAGCCATTGGAATGAGGAGGCACTCACTGACGCTTTTTACCGGGGCCTCAATGACAACATCAAGGATGGTCTTGCTACCAAGCGCTACCCTGACTCTCTACAGGACTTGGAGGACTTGGCCACCAGGGTGGACCTTCGCTTGGCTGAACGATCAAGGGAGCGAGGATCACGCGCTCTTCCAGCCACCTCGATGGTTAGTGAACCTCCTCTGGAAGCCAAGACCCCTAAGTTTTGTCCTGTCTCTTCCCCTCTCCCTGCAGAGGAACCCATGCAGTTGGGCCGCAGTCGCCTCACTCCCGCCAAACGTGAAAGGCGGCGAAGGGGTCACCTATGCTTCTACTGTGGGGGGTCTGGACACATCATCTCTGTGTGTCCGGTAAAAAGACTCGCTCAGTAAACATGAGGAGAGGTTTACTGAGCAGGACTCTCTCATCTGAACTCTCCTCATCGGTCACCCATCCAGCCACCCTCTCCATTCCGGGTAAGTCCTCTATTCCTGTGAGGGTGTTTATTGACTCTGGGGCCGACACCGAATTCATGGATTATAGTTTTGCCATTAAAGCTGGTATCAATATTCTTGAGACGTCCAAAGAACACTCCGTGGTGGCCCTAGACAGTCACCCTCTGAACTCTTCATCGCAGATTACCGAACCTGTAACTCTTCATTTGGGGGGGGGGAATCATAAAGAATCCATCAGTTTCCTTGTCATTAATTCCCCCC
>NW_023629516.1:0-1918 GCF_014905685.2 Nematolebias whitei | reverse complement strand
GGTCCGGCTGCAGCCTCGTTCCAGTAGGACGTCACTGCTGGGAAACAGGGCCAGATGGGATCAGGATGGAGAGCCGGGGTGGAGCCAAAAAACCTTCCCGCTAGATCATCCGATCTGGGCGGGGGAAGGAGAGGGATGGAAAAAAGTCCCTTCATGTCAGCCGCCTCCTGGATTCTGCCGGGCAACTCCAAGAGGAGGGCACCGATGGCTGGGAGCGGTGTGGTTGCCGATGAGAAAAAGGCCTGGGGAGGGTGAGCATCTGCTCAGCCCCCCTCATTCCGATACTACGCTCTCCAGGAGGGAGTGAGCAGCGGGGGCTGCTGTTGACGTCGCCTGTCCCGGAGGAACCATCCAATTCGCTCTGAGAGTCGGCAATAAAAGGAAAAAAGGGTCGACGGCGTCGTACAGCGTGTAGCGACCCGCCACTGAGAAATATTCCTCGGCTCTTACCTTGAAACAAGGCTGCTCGTCTGCTTTTCCTCAGGGAGGAGAACTCACCAGGATGGTAGGAGGTTGGCGTGGTGGGACCCCAGGCAGCCTTAACAAAGGTTGTGCCTGTTAAGCAGGACAACTTCTCTTCTTCTTTCTTCTGAAAGTGCTATTAGCTTGCTGAAGAAAAATGGGAGCCGATTACCCGCTCTTAACGTAATTTATACGGACCGGGTGGGGCCCACACAACAGGTGGGCGTGGATTGAACTTTTCAGTGTGATGCTTTGCATGACGGGATAAACCCAATAGCGAGGGCCTTAAAGGGCGAAGCCTATACGAAAAAGAACTTCCTTTATATGGGGTGTAAACATGCGGTTCCATCTCAAGGCGGCGGTGATGCAACAGAGGGGATGAAATCCACCGAAAAACACCAAAGAAGAAAAGGAACATCCTTTACTGTGTATTTTGAGCTGAAGCAGTACGCACACGAGTTCATGCCAAGTCCATGTGTGTGTCACTGCTCTAGCTCAAAATATGCCGTAAAGGATGTTCTTCTTCTTCTTTGGTGTTTTACGATGGATTTCATCCACTCTGTTGCATTAACGCCTCCTTGAGATGAAACCACGTGTTTACACCCCATGTAAAGGAAGTTTCACTGACATGAAATGAAAATTTCATGTCAGCTCCAGCCCGTAGCCATCATTTCCGAACCCAAACTGATGAATTAACAGTAATTACAGGTCCAAACCTGAAGCCCCCCCCCCCCCAACATTTTAAATTAAGCTTTGACTGCTTGTATAGTTATTAATGATCGGCGGACACGCGCAGCTGAGTAAAAGGGGCCGAAGGTTGGAGCTGAGGGGTGTTTGTCCTTTCATGGCCGTCAAAGCGCATTAAATCCCTAATTCTGCCTGCATTCTGCATTATTCAGACACGGACCCTGCTCTGACATGTTGGATATTTTGGGATCTCACCTGTTTGGGCCGTCGACCGCATGCAATGGGCATCTGATGAGTGCAGCGGCTGAATGAATGTCCATTTGGGCTTTGATGGATCGCTGCCTGACAGTGTAGTCCCATTTGATGCTTAACTGAACTTTTTTTTACCTCTTTCAAGGATAGTCAGTGCGTGGTCAAACGGCCGTGTGTGGCTGGTGAATGTACTGTATGTCAAGCCATGTTGCCATATAATTTGATTGTATAACAAGCCATGTTGCCATATAATTTGATTGTATGACAGGCCATGTTGCCATATAATTGGATTATCAGCTGTGTGCGTCTGCTGACGCACTCAAAAGCCCGACACTGACCTGGCCCGCCCATCCAGCACATTATCATGGCCCAGCCCGAATTTGGGTCGGGTCAGGCTGGGCTTCGGGCCCGGATTAGTAATGACAACTCTAATGTAAATATGTCAATCTGCATTCGATTACTCCGTGGATTTCTCAAGAACCCAGATGTGTGACACAAAAATCTGAATTTTGGAATG
>NW_023629515.1:964-1918 GCF_014905685.2 Nematolebias whitei | reverse complement strand
ATGTATGTATGTGTATATATATATATATATATATATATATATATATATATATATATATATATGTATGTATGTATATACACATATATATATATATATGTATATGTGTATATATATATATGTATATATGTATGTGTATATATGTATGTGTATATATATGTATATATGTATATGTATATATATGTATGTGTATATATATATGTATATATGTATATGTATATATATGTATGTGTATGTATGTGTATATATATGTATATATGTATATGTATATATATATATGTATGTATGTATATATATACAGGTCCTTCTCAAAAAATTAGCATATTGTGATAAAGGTCATTATTTTCCATAATGTAATGATAAAAATGAAACTTTCATATTTTTCAGATTCACTGCACACCAACTGAAATATTTCAGGTCTTTAATGGTTTAATTACTGTGGATTATGGCATACAGCTCATGAAAACCCAAAATGCCTGTCCCAAAAAATTAGCATATCATGAAAAGGTTCTCTAAACAAGCTATTAACCTAACCATCTGAATCAACGACGTAACTCTAAACACCTGCAAAAGATTCCTGAGGATTTTAAAAACTCCCAGCCTTGTTCATTACCCAAAACCGCAATCATGGGTAAGACTGCCGACCTGACTGCTGTCCAGAAAGCCATCATTGACACCCTCAACCAAGAGGGTAAGACACAGAAAGAAATTGCTGAACAAATAGGCTGTTCCCAGAGTGCTGTATCAAGGCACCTCAGTGGGAAGTCTGTGGGAAGGAAAAGTGTGGCAGAAAACACTGCATAATGAGAAGAGGTGACCGGACCCTGAGGAGGATTGTGGAGAAGGGCTGATTCCAGAGCCACCGTGCACAGACGTGTGCAGGAAATGGGCTACAGGTGCTGCATTCCCCAGGTCAAGCCACTTTTGAACCAGAAACAGCGGCAGAAGCGCCTGACC
>NW_023629515.1:0-954 GCF_014905685.2 Nematolebias whitei | reverse complement strand
ATGTATGTATGTGTATATATATATATATATATATATATATATATATATATATATATATATATGTATGTATGTATATACACATATATATATATATATGTATATGTGTATATATATATATGTATATATGTATGTGTATATATGTATGTGTATATATATGTATATATGTATATGTATATATATGTATGTGTATATATATATGTATATATGTATATGTATATATATGTATGTGTATGTATGTGTATATATATGTATATATGTATATGTATATATATATATGTATGTATGTATATATATACAGGTCCTTCTCAAAAAATTAGCATATTGTGATAAAGGTCATTATTTTCCATAATGTAATGATAAAAATGAAACTTTCATATTTTTCAGATTCACTGCACACCAACTGAAATATTTCAGGTCTTTAATGGTTTAATTACTGTGGATTATGGCATACAGCTCATGAAAACCCAAAATGCCTGTCCCAAAAAATTAGCATATCATGAAAAGGTTCTCTAAACAAGCTATTAACCTAACCATCTGAATCAACGACGTAACTCTAAACACCTGCAAAAGATTCCTGAGGATTTTAAAAACTCCCAGCCTTGTTCATTACCCAAAACCGCAATCATGGGTAAGACTGCCGACCTGACTGCTGTCCAGAAAGCCATCATTGACACCCTCAACCAAGAGGGTAAGACACAGAAAGAAATTGCTGAACAAATAGGCTGTTCCCAGAGTGCTGTATCAAGGCACCTCAGTGGGAAGTCTGTGGGAAGGAAAAGTGTGGCAGAAAACACTGCATAATGAGAAGAGGTGACCGGACCCTGAGGAGGATTGTGGAGAAGGGCTGATTCCAGAGCCACCGTGCACAGACGTGTGCAGGAAATGGGCTACAGGTGCTGCATTCCCCAGGTCAAGCCACTTTTGAACCAGAAACAGCGGCAGAAGCGCCTGACC
>NW_023629514.1:511-1918 GCF_014905685.2 Nematolebias whitei | reverse complement strand
GCCCAACAGCAGCAGCACAAACATGAATCTGTGTGAGCAGATGAGTATGATGAACACAGCAGTGTGAAATAAATCAGCAGCATAAGATCAGCAACATGGATAGTCAGCAGCACATATCAATGATCAAATGGTACAGTGATTTTTCACAGTGATTATTCTGGTTAGAGATTTATGAGTCTAAGCCTCAGGGTAGAAGCTGTTCCTCAGTCTAGTGCAGGGGTGCCCAACCTTTTTTGAACAAAGAGCTACTTTTGAAGTTGGCAATTTGCCGAGAGCTACTCGTCCAATCTCATTATCAACAAACATAATTTTTCATCAATCCCTACTCCTCACTTCTTTAAAGTAAATAAAACAGAACGTGATGTGTCTATAGGAGACAACTTTTTATGCAAGCTGTATAAAATAAATGTGTCTCTACCTTAGTGGGACTTCTGACACTGAGAGGAGGAGGCCAGGGTCTCATAAGATGGGCAGTATGAGGTGGTTGCGAGGCGCAGGCAGGTCTCCAGATGATCATCATTCATTGTGGATCTGTTTTTGGACTTGATGATTTTCATGTGTGAAAAAGCAGACTCACACAGGTAGGTAGATCCAAAAAGTGCTGTTAAGTTCAAAGCACATCTTCGGATGTTAGGATACTTTTCTTCTGACAGCAGACTCCAGAACTCTCCATCCACACCAGGTGATGCTCTGGATTTGATCCCAATGTCATTTTGCAGACTCAACACCTCATTTTCAACACCAGAGCTGTCCAGCTGAAACACGGACACCAATTTGGACACAATGTCATCCACATCAACATTTCCAAAAGGATAACACATGTAGCTGGTAACAGGCTCGATGGAGGAAAAGTCAGTAAATCGTCTCTCAAATTCTGCTGAGATGCTCTGAACCTGCTTAGAATAGTGTGCACTGTCCAGTTGTGGGACCTCTTTCCCTTGGCGCTGTAGCTCTGCCTCCATGTGTGGGAAGTTTCGCAGGTCCCTGCGTTGCAGCCGACTTGTGAGCAGTTGCAGCCTGCTTTTGAAGGTGCTCACAGAACTGATCATGTGGATTATGTTTTTGTTCTTTCCCTGAAGCTCCAAATTCAGTTCATTGAGCAGGCTGGTGAGATCTGTGAGGAAGGCTAAATCCAAAAGCCACTGGGTGTCCTCTAGTTTTGAATGTTCACCATGATCTGACAGCTTCAGAAAATCCCTGATCTCAGGCAACAGCTCACTGAATCTGTCCAGAAATTTACATCTGCTTAGCCATGTAGTGAACTAGGCCTGAGGTCAAATCCTGACCTTAAGGACCTTATGGGACAGAAACTGTCATTTCATTGAATTGAATCCAGAAATACAGGTTGACCCATCCTGAGACTTTCTTTCTTGAATTGATCAAGTGAAAGAACACTCTCTTTTCTAT
>NW_023629514.1:0-411 GCF_014905685.2 Nematolebias whitei | reverse complement strand
TATACAGTCCAGAAAAATGAAAGAATCCGTTTAATTTATGAATATATCATGCATATGTTCATCTACAGCCACCTGACGTCCATGTGCAGCAGCAGGTCTGTGTGGTCTGCTCCTGCCTCCTCCAAGTGAGCCCGGAACAACCTCCTCTGCAGACTCCTGGCCCTTATAGAGCACACAGTTTTCATGGCAACATCCATCACTTCCTTCATGTTTAAAATCTTCCCACACAGGGCCTGTTGGTGGATGATGCAGTGATAGTGCAAAATGTCTGGGAAAGCATCATTCTGCTTGCAGAGTGCAACAAATCCACTGGTGTGACCAGTCATTGCTGGAGCGCCATCAGTTGTTATAGAAATTAGTTTAAAGAGGGGCAAGTTGCTTTTATTAACAAACTCCATAAACGCATTAAAA
>NW_023629513.1:0-1918 GCF_014905685.2 Nematolebias whitei | reverse complement strand
TGATTTACATAAACAAAGCTGGAAAGACGTGTATGTTGATGATGTGAACAGATCATATGATGAGTTTATGAATATTTTGGGAGCTCTGTATGAAAATAATTGTGTGCAAAATAATTGTACAAAGAGAAATGTTGTTGATCAAACATGGATGACAAAAGGGTTGAGAAATGGTTGTAAAAAAATAATTATTTGTATACGTTTCTTGAAATTGAGAATACAAGAGGCTGAAGAGAAATATAAGAAGTATAAAAATAAATTAGTAGCGATTATAAGGAAACACAAGAAGGAATATTATAGTGATTTATTAAATAAAAGTAATGGTGATATGAAAGCTACATGGCGAGTAATAAATAGTGTTCTGAAAAGTCATAAAGCAAAAACAGGTATTTCACAATATTTTTTGAAGGATGACAATGAAATCCATGATGAAAATGAAATTGTAAATGGATTTAATCATCATTTTGTGAACGTTGGATCAAGCCTTGCAGCTAAAATACCAAAAGTAGACAATAATGTGAACCATTCAGTTATACGTTGTGACAACAGTATTTTTCTTAATGGAACTGACAAAGAAGAAATAATGAATGTTGTAAAAAATCTTACAGATAAGAGATCAAAAGACTGGGTGGACATGGATATGATGTTTGTAAAGGACATAATGAGTTATGTTATCGAGCCGTTTGCATATATTTGTAATTTATAATTTTCAAAAGGAATATTTCCAGACAATATGAAAGTAGCTAAGGTAGTTCCTCTCTTTAAAAATGGTGATAAATGTGTGTTCAATAATTAGACCAATATCCTTATTACCACAATTCTCAAAAATTCTAGAAAAACTATTTGTGACCAGATTAGATAAATTTACTACTAAACAAAACATTCTAAGTAGCAGTCAGTATGGGTTTAGAGCAAAAAACTCTACATCAATGGCTCTCATGGAAATAATAGAACAAATAACTACTGCTGTCGATCAAAAACAGTATTGTGTTAGTATTTTTGTTGATTTAAAAAAAGCATTCAATACTATTGACCACACTATTCTCCTTGAAAAATTAAATAAATATGGTATAAGAGGACCAGCATTACACTGGGTATCTAGCTTTTTCAAAGATAGGAAACAGTTTGTACAAATAAATGGTGTAAGATCTGACCTGTGCAATATCACTTGTGGAGTTCCTCAAGGCTCTGTACTTGGACCAAAGTTATTTATTTTATATGTGAATGACTTAGTGAATGTATCAGGACTCCTCAAATGTGTCCTTTTTGCAGATGACACCACATTTTTTTGTTTGGGTAAAGATGTAAAACGAATGTTGGAATTGATGAAGACAGAATTTGATAAAATACAAACTTAGTTTACACTTAATAAATTATCATTAAATTTAGACAAAACTAAATACATGATATTTAGTAACAAAAAGAAAACTGCTGACGATCCATTTAAAATTGAGGGTGTTGAGATTTGTAGAGTTAATGAGATGAAATTTTTGGGTGTAATCATTGATGAACAGCTAACATGGAAAAATCACATAAATTCTGTAAGAACAAAAATATCTAAATCTATTGCAGTACTATACAAAGTCAGGGAATCATTAAATGATAAAGCTCTGTACATGTTGTACAACACAAGCATTGTTCCACATTTAATCTATTGCATTGATGTTTGGGGGAAAGCGTGTAAAACATTTACAAAGCCTATTTTTATTTTACAGAAAAGAGCTGTAAGAATTATCACCAGAAAGCATTACAGTCACCCATCAAGCACATTATTTTATCAACTGAAGTTATTGAAGTTCCATGATTTAGTAGATTACAGTATTTTATCAGTTATGTATAGGGCTCAAAATAACACATTACCATTAAATATCCAAAGAAATTTTGTTAAAAGACAAAGTTGTTATAATCTTAAGGGGATAGA
>NW_023629512.1:0-1919 GCF_014905685.2 Nematolebias whitei | reverse complement strand
GGTTCCATAGGAAATGAGTCCAGTTTGGAGAAGATTCGTCAAGGTCTTGGTTCTTGGAGGTGAGTCCTGGTTTTGCCTTGAAATCACAGGGAGACACAGGTTGATCAAACACAGGTTCACGAGAGAAAATACTAAAATGGCTGTCTCACAGTACCCAAGGTGACTGAATGATTCAGCGAAGACTGGAACCTCCTCCAAGGCTTAAGTAGCAGCTGGACTCATCAACCGGATTGAAGACAGGTGGTTGCTCAGGAACTCCATCACCAGCACTCAGCAATTGCAGGGTGAGTACACACAAACGGCACAGGCCTAACAGTATCCTGATATCACAGACTTTGTCTCTGCCTGTTCAACATGTGCGTGAAACAAGAATGGAAATCAACAGCCTGCCAGTCTCCTTCAGCCTTTACCCATCCCAAGTCGTCCCTGGTCACACATCTCTCTGGACTTTGTCACTGGTCTCCCGCCCTCTGAAGGTAACACTGTCATTCTTACTATCATTGACAGATTTTCCAAGTCTGCACACTTCGTCCCTCTACCCAAATTACCCACCGCTTTGGAGACCGCTCAGCTGATGGTCACCCACGTTTTTCGCCTTCACGGCATCCCCCTGGACATCCTGTCGGACCGTGGACCCCAGTTCATTTCTCAGGTCTGGAAGGCATTCTGTACTACCCTCGGAGCTAAGGTTAGTCTCACTTCAGGTCATCACCCCCAGTCTAATGGTCATTCCGAAAGGTGTAACCAAGAACTTGAAACGTCATTACGCTGTGTCATCAATAACAATCCCACATCCTGGTGCAAACACTTACCTTGGGTCGAATATGCTCACAACCGTCACACCTCCTCTGCCACTGGTTTTTCTCCCTTTGAAATTTCACTAGGCTACAACCCTCCCTTGTTCCCCAACGATGAACCTGAAGCCTTGGTCCCCTCCATCCAACACCACCTCCGACGTTGTCGCAAGATATGGAACCAGACCAGAAGAGCCTTAATGCGCACCGCCCACCGGAACAAAAGGTTTGCCGACTGGCACCGTTCATCCGCACCCTCGTATCAAGTAGGACAGAAGGTATGGCTCTCCACCAGAGATATTCAGTTAAAGGACTTTCAGAGGAAACTCTCCCCTAGGTTCATCTGGCCTTTTCCCGTGGAGAGAATCGTAAATCCCTCTGCTGTGAGGCTCCGTCTGCCCTCCTCCATGAAGGTCCACTCGACCTTTCATGTGTCGCAGATCAAACCTGTGGGTGTCAGCTCCCTCAACCCCCCAACCGACCCCCCACTACCCTCCAGGCTGGTTGACAACGACCCGGTTTACACCGTTAGGCGGATCCTGGACGTTCGTCGCCAAGGCCGTGGTTTCCGATACCTAGTGGACTGGGAGGGATATGGCCTGGAGGAGAGATCATGGATACCTAGGTCGTATATTTTGGACCCTTCTCTCAAAACCTCTTTTTACAGGGACCACCTTGAGAAGCGACTGAAATCGCCTGGAGGCGATGTTTAAGGAGGGGGTACTGAGGCATTTCAGCTGCTGTGTTTTCTTTTTCTCCCTGATTGGTTGGCAGCACTAATCATACTCACCTGCTACAGATGACTCATCTGCTCACTGGCTTTATAAGGATTCACTGTGGATCAGGACTTCGCTGAAGCAATGCTTATGTTTGGTAAAAGCAGCTTAGCCTGAACGTAGTCTTGGTTGTCTGTGCCTGTTAATGTTTGTTTGTTTATTTACCTGCCTCCAGAGTGGAACTCCCTGAGCCTCCTGAGAAACACTCCCCTGAAATCTGAGAGCTACTCACCTGAGACCATTTGCACGCTGCCTGTCTGCCTCCTCCACAAACCTGTAAATATTCACCTGTACACCTGCACCTGTAAATACACCTGGAACCTGGAAACTCACCTTCAGAGCTGAAGAC
>NW_023629511.1:0-1919 GCF_014905685.2 Nematolebias whitei | reverse complement strand
TTTTCTAGGAATTATGGACCATCCATCACTTGTATTAATTAAAAAGTGTCAGGGTTTGGTGGACAGGAACAAACCCAGTAGTGCAGACAGGACTCAACTCGGCAGATTAAAAAACTAAATACTTTAATGACGAATAAAAAAGTAACAAAACAATAAGCTGATGTGGCAGCAACACTTACATAAACTAGAAGACTCAGGAGGGAAACTCAGAAGGGACTCAGGAAGCTCAGGAAAACTCAGGAGACGCAGGAGAACACTAGATACCCAACGAATACGACGCAACGAGGGACAAGACTGAACAGACGGCTTATATACAAGGACAGGACGAGACGTGATTACAAACAGCTGTGACGAGACAAGGGTGACACCAATTAAACTGAAGAGGAACACACAAGGGAAACACAGACACAAACAGAGCCCACCAAATGGTACCATCCTTACAAAAAGGCCTGACCTTTTGACATTTGGAGGGCCTGTTGACCCCTTAGGAACCTCCCAAAGGGTTCAAGCTCACAAGGTGCAATCAGCATGTCTCCAGTTATATCCTCTGAAAGTTTTGTGGTCCTGGTTACTTGCTGTCAGAAGTTACATTGCGATCATTAGAAATGTGTTGTATGTGGAACAATGAGTTCAAAACTCAAACCAGAAGCTCCAGTGAGACAATGTGCCAATCCTTGACACTTTCTGAGTGCTTTCAGTCTCGAACCGCAGTTTTTGATGCAGTTGCATTCTTTTATTATATTTTTTGGTTCAAATTTGCAGTTTCCCGCCAAAATGTTCATGTGACATTTTGACACCTTAGGAACCACCTACAAGATCTAAATTCACAGCTTAGGTTCAGCCTGGTGGAAAGTACTGGATTTTAAAGTTTGGTGTCACTAACTTGTTTCAGTGTGGAATTGTGGGTAATGATGTACAAGGCAAATATGGGTGTTTTGTTAGGTCACTAAACAAGGTCGTAGAAGTGCCAAAATCACAGAGTCCCACCAGCCTGAGGCCCTGATCAAACCCACAAGGATTTTTTGAGCTGGCATGTTCCAGATAGGAATTCTGGGTAGTGGTCCGCTGGGCAATGAGGGTACTCGTTACCCACCTGAACAATCAATCAATCAAATCAATCAAACTTTATTTATAGAGCCCTTTCCAGCAGCCAAAAGGTGCACAAAGTGTTGCACAGTACAGAAATTAAAAACAAACAAGAATAAAAAATCAGCCAGTTAAAAACTAAAACAATTACAATTAAAACATAGCAAAATTGTCAAAGACCTACTAGGTATTAAAAGCCTGCCTGAATTAAAAGGTTTTAAGTTTAGATTTAAAATGCTCCATGTCAGTGATGGTGCACAAGTCCTGAGGTAGCTGGTTCCAGAGTCTGGGTGCAACAACCAAAAAGGCCCGGTCACCCCATCGTTTGTAGTTGGATTTTGGGACAGAAAGTAGAAATGTATTAGAAGATCTCAGTGTTCTCCTATATTCACGGACAGCTACAAGATTAGACAAATATAGTGGGGCAAGACCATTGAGAGCTTTAAAAGTGAATAATAATTTTTTTAATTTAAGTCTAAAATCAACTGGAAGCCATTGGAAAGAAAATAAAACAGGCGTGATGTGCTCACGTCTGGAGGTGTTGGTTAAAAGTTGAGCTGCAGCATTTTGGACCAATTGCAGTCGTCTAATGGAGGATTGGGAGATTCCTTCATATAGGGAATTGCAATAGTCGAGCCTTGAAGTTATAAAAGCATGGATGGCCTTTTCCAAGTCAGAACGATTTAAAAAAGGCTTAACTTTGGATAAAAGACATAACTGATAAAAACAGGCCTTGACTACAGAGGATATTTGTTTGTCAAACTTTAAGTCTTTATCAAATGTCACTCCCAAGTTTTTAACTGTGGATCTGAACTTGGATGTCAGAGCACCAA
>NW_023629510.1:0-1919 GCF_014905685.2 Nematolebias whitei | reverse complement strand
AGCAGCCCGTCTTTTAACAGCAACTAAAAAACATGAACACATAACCCCTGTCCTGGCTTCTCTCCACTGGCTTCCTGTCCACTTCCGAATTGATTTTAAGATTTTATTGCTTGTTTTTAAAGTCTTAAAAGGTCTGGCCCCGTCATATATATGTGATCTCATTAACATTTACACTCCAGTAAGAGCACTCCGGTCTACCAACCAGTTCCTCTTAGATGTCCCCAGATCCAAACTGAAATCCAGAGGTGATCGGGCTTTTGCGGTTGCTGCTCCAAAACTGTGGAACAATTTACCTGAGAATTTAAAGACTGCTCAGACTGTTGAGACTTTTAAATCTTTGCTCAAGACTCATCTGTATTCCTTGGCATTTCATCCACGCAGAGTCTGATAACAAGTTGAGCTGATTTTATTGTTGTTGTGTGTTGTTTTTACTGTTAACTTATGTTTTTGAGTGGCACTATATGCATTTTTACTCATTTTTTTTTTATTTTAATCTGTCTTAACTGTAAAGCACTTTGGTCAGCTTTTGTTGTTTTTATGTGCTATATAAATAAATTGACATTGACATTGTCTCTGTGTGCCTGCTTGTCTCGGGTTGGGTTTTGGGTGGCCCCCTCTCTTGGACCAGTTTTGGTCCCCCATTTGGTGGGTCGTGCTCCCCTCCGGTGGTGGGCCCCCCTGCCGCCTGTGCATTGGCGGCTCTCAGCAGCTGGGGCTGGGTGGTGGGGTGTGTGCAGGCCCGCCCTGGTGGCTGCCTGCGGGGGCCTAGGTGCCCTGGCTCTGTCGGGCCTCTGTTGGGGGGTGGTATGACCTCGGGGCTTGGTGTCCATGGCCGGATCCACTCTGGAGGGGCGGGTTGCCGGCGGGGCCTGTTGACTCATCGCTACGGCCTCCTGGGGGCTTCTGCATTGTGGTTGCTGGGGATCACCCGGGGCTTCCCTTTGCTTCTCTTTCTGGGGGGTGCGGGTGTCCCTGTTGGGGGACTACCGAAGTTACGGGCTTGGGGGCCGCTGTGTGTCTGTGGTTCCGGGCTTCCCTGTGTTACCTTCGTGTTCTGTGGGGACGGGTTTATGGGTCCCCACATCCACTATTGAACATTTTTATGAGAAACCTTATAGTGATAAGCATGCTCACACTGGTGTTTAGATTCAGGTGTTCATCAGATACACACTCAGTTGGGTTGTGGTGGCCATCAAATATATATTGTATTACCATGTACTGTATAAAATACTTTCTAATGATGTTATAACTGTCATTATATAAGTTGTTTGGTGTTGTGGTTTCTTGGTTTTGTCGTTTTTTTTTTTTTTTTTCTTTCCGCAGGTCTAGAGGCAGACTTCAATGGTGTTGATTTGTGTTCTCTTTATCCCTCTCTCTCTCCTCTATTCCTATCTCCTCCTTTATATTTTAACTCTTCTCTCACTTTTCTGCTTTGTTATCTTCTTTGTTTTCCGTCCCCGTGTCCATTACATCTGAAACAAACCCAAAGCATATTCTAATAAAATTTAATTTATATATCAAGTGGAGCATTAAGGCCAGCCATAATGCTCTGCTTGTGAAAGTAAATCTGTTGGGCATCACTTTGACACTCAGACAATAATTCTAAGTGTCACATTGCCGGACAGGACAATTGGGGGAGAAAAATAAAATAAAATAAAATAATGTCCTGAGAGTGTACTCTGTAGCTGCACTCACGCAGAGACATGTAGGAGGAGATGTATGAAAGCAGCAGACCAAGAAGTGATTTAAAGATGAAAATGTACCAGTGAGAGAGTGTGTGAAGTTAATGATGACCACTTAACCAATGAATACAGGGTGCAGTGATTGGTAAGGTAGTTGCAGCCAGTTATGAATCTTAGCGCACCATGGTAGTGTAGTGAACTAAGCCTCAGGTCAAATCCTGACCTTGAGGGCCTTCC
>NW_023629509.1:0-1919 GCF_014905685.2 Nematolebias whitei | reverse complement strand
ACAGAGAGGAACGATGGTTTGAGAGAGGAGTAAAGGAGGCCATCTTTGTGAAAAGAAATCGTCCATCGTTAAACAGGGGTGGAGGCCTCCGGGTTCAACTGTCCCCCTCTTACAATGCTGTGATTGCTAGTATCACTCAGCCCTCTGTGAGTAGTAAACAGCCATCAGTGTGCTAATGATCCATTGTTAGGCTGATGGTCCTTCTTGAGCATGTGATCAGCTGGTTTTGGTTGTCAGCAGCAAAACTGGTTGATCCACTCTGAGACGGTGCTATTTAAGAGACTGAGCTGAATACAGCTCCTCAGACTGAGGAAGTCTCTCGGATGAGAGATGAAACGTTTCTACATTTTTTTGTTGATTTGCTTTTTTTTTTTTTTTTTTTAATGTCCAGAGGACCAGATTTAACCTTTTTAGATTTTTCTACCTGGATTATTGAGCATGCATCAGGATATTACAATTAGAGTTATTATGTTCCCAACAGTCTTGGAGCACCTGCTTAGTTGGATGATCTTGCTTATGTCCTTGTAGATTTATCCAGTACATATACATTAGCTGCAATCTATGTAAACGTAACGGGATTTCACCAGTTTCTACCTGTAGTGCCGCTAATGAAGTCGATCTAAAAGCTCCAGTACAAATTCTCAGTCCTTTTGTTTGCTCAGTATCCAGTTTTCATAAATGACTGTCTGCTGCTGCCATGTATGCTATACATCCATAGTCTAATGATGATCTCATGAGGGCCTGATATACTCCTAACAGTGCTTTTCTTGATGCTCCCCATTCTTGTCCAGAGAGACATCTTAATAAATTGTTAACTTTTTTTACATTTATTTTGAACTGATTCAATATGTTGTTTCCATGTCAAGCTTTCATCAAAAATGATACCTAAAAACCTCACTGACTTTACCTGTTCGAGTTTGATTATAAAGAGTTAACTTAACATCCTTATGTCTTTTATAAAAACAAATTATTTAGTTTTTGCTATTGACATCTTAAATCCCCATTTATTAGCCCAATCTTCTACTTTTGAAATAGCCTTTTGCATATTTTTCTGTAAATGTACCAGATTGCGTCCTCTCACCCATATAGCCCCATCATCTGCATATAATGATCTGCCTATTGTTTTATCTATTTCATCAAATATATCATTTATCATGATATTAAAAAGAATTGGGCTACACACACTTCCCTGTGGGGTACCGTTCTCAAAAGAGTATTTGGTAGAGTAATTCATCCCCACCTTCACTTCTATTTCTCTTCCATACAAAAAATCCAAAACCCAGTTATACATTTTACCTCCTATTTCCATGTTCCTTAATTTAATCAATAATCCTTCCTTCCATAACATATATGCCTTCTCTATATCAAAGAACACTGCTATCACCAATTCTTTATTTGTTCGTGCTTTTCTTATTTCTGATTCTAGGCACAATATTGCATCCATTGTATTTCTACCTTTGCAAAAACCACTTTGATACGGGCATAATGCATTTTTTCTTTCAATAAAATATGTAAGTCTATCTGTTACAAGCCTTTCCATTATTTTCCCTAATTGTGAGGTAATTGCAATTGGTCTATAATTAGATGGGTCATTTGCCTTTTTCCCTGGTTTTAACACGGGAATTATTATTGACTGTTTCCATTCTACAGGAATATGTCCAGTTTTCCAGATCAAGTTAAAGAACTTTAATAAAACAAAAATTGATGATTTGTCTAAATGTTTAAGCATTGTATAACATATTCCATCTTTACCTGGTGTTGTTTGTCTAGAATTAATAATAGCTTTTTGTAACTCATTTATATTGAAGGGCATATCAAGATCTAGATCTGAAATTACTCTCTGAACATTTATGTCTGTGTTTTCAGATATTAATTTTTCTTTATTTCTTTTTATATCTTCAGATATATTTTCAGAACTA
>NW_023629508.1:0-1919 GCF_014905685.2 Nematolebias whitei | reverse complement strand
ACTACACTCAAAACAAATTAGCCAACATTTCTTCTTAAATTTGACAATAATGACTAATTATTGTCAAATTTCAAACAATATTACTGTTTATTGCAATAAGTTCTGAGACAATTAATCGCCCAGCAAAATTTGTTATCGTGACAGGCCTACTCAAAGCTAATAAAACTGTTTAGACAGATCATTTCAAAGAAGTGGGTGATCAGTGTGGACAGACTCCAGAATAAAAAAAACAACTATGAAGCCACACTTCATTGATCCATCAAAATATACGCAGAAAACAAATATAATATAGTGCAGTTAAATAACACAATTAATCTGTTTGTACATATTTGTTTTACTCACCTGACACGGAACAACATAGCACCAAGAAAACTGACATCTTTTTGCAGATGGGAGTGTTGATGTTTTGTTTTTTTTATTAAGGAAGAGAAAGATCAGGTACATTTTGGCACGTGGGAAGCACGAAGCATGCTTTGCGTAGCCTGAAGACACAAAACCAGATATCTTTTTCATCTGGTATCAGCTACTATCGGTTTCCAAAACAGCCTGCTTACTGCTCTCACTGTAACGAGAGGCTTTCCCTCTGCAAAAACATTCATAGTTTTCCTGCCAAGGACTAATATTTTCCTGGGTGAAGTTGGTTGGGAGATTCCTGTTTTTAAAACATTTGCCATCAGTCTTCCTGTCCCTGCCTGTCTCTTCCTGAGAGACAGTTTAGCTTTAATGAGTGGACTCTTCTGTTTCTTGGGGGCAACCGCCCGAGTGCAGCTGTGGATGAAACTATCTGGTGCATTTGGCACCGTGCCCGTCTTCGGCCTCAGTTTCTTGGGAGGAGGGGCACGGGGGTGGAGGCCAGTGCATTGGATGTGCTTGATGTTAACTGATGGACAGCAGACAGCTTGCTACGTCTCCGGAAAAACAAGAGTGCTTTCCTAATCTGCTTGAACTGGAATCTGTTGAAACCGAATGCTGGTGGAAAAAGACAGGGACTTGAAGTGAAAGTAACTCAGTGTTCAGTCCTGCATATTTCATCCCTCATGTTATTTTTTTCTTGTGTTCACAGAGTATAATCTGCCTGAATGGTTTTCATGTTTGTGACGATGTCAAACAGCAACATGACCTCTACCTTAACATTTAGTTTCCTCCGTGTCCTCTGTCATTATGATCCATCAGAGGGTGCTGACAGACAAAACACCCATATCATTTGATCCCCATGAGCTTTCTGGGGGTGTTTAAAATTTTATAAGTCATCTTGAGTGTCAACTGAGGCCACACAATTTATCAAAAGGCTTAAAAAGAAGCTTTTGGACAACAAGGGGCCACTTCATAGTCATCTAAACTATTTAAACTAGTCATCACACTGGCAGCGCTGTGACTAATTGTAGACCTCGTCCTGAAAGGTGAAAGACGGGTGATAATGTTCTTTCTGGTGTGTGTGTCTGTCGTGCTTTTTGTGTGGTTGTAGCTGAGAGTCATCCCCAACACATACTATGAGCACTAACTGATCGCTTGAGAACTTTGTTTAAAACATGTCCCTTAACAATTAGTCAACTTTCTCTGTCTGTTTAGCATATTATCTAATGAACCAGTGAACAGATATCAATGAAACTCTCAGAAAGTAATCAGTGGACAACTAGTTACATGTTCAAGTCAACCTAATTCAAGATTTCCATCACAGCCAACTTAGATTATCACAAAAATGACAATAACTCAGTCAGTTTTATAAATATTAGGCTAAAATATGTTGTGGTTGTTACAGAGAATCACCTTAAGCACTAACACGTTGTGTCTTATGACTGGAGATAGTTCATAATATTAATTTCAAAGTTTGACCAACATTGCTATATACAGTATTTCCTCGCTACTTCGCGGTTCGTTTATTGCGGACTCACTCTGTCGCGTTTTTTTTTTTTTTTTTT